>NC_056730.1:1053344634-1053614634 GCF_019279795.1 Protopterus annectens
ATACTTTACATTTAAAGTTATATGAGCACCCCTTATTGATTATATGTTGTGCTAAGGCATTAGATGGAACATTCCTTCTCATATCTGATTTATGCTCGATGATGCGGTCTTTCAGGCATCTTGAGCATTTTCCAACATAGAATCCTTGACATTGTGTACATGTAGCTAAATAAACAACAATCATAGTTATTTGTTGCTAAGCATTTAATTTCATATCTTAGCCTACTTACTGGATGTTCAAAATTTTTTTTATCACAGATATCTGAACAGCAGCTACAGTTATGACAAGGGACTGTTCCCACATTACGTGTTACTTGATTAACTAAATTCACCTCAAAATCTTTAAAACATAGTTTCCTTTTCAAATTATTTATGTTTCTCTATGCAAAACGAGGAATGTTACCCAATAATGTATACAGTTCTGGCTGAGCCATTATAATCCGCCAGTTATTTTTAATTATCGTCTCTACAAATTTTGTCATACAATTATAAGTAGTAACATATTTTAATACAGGAGATGGATTTTCATCATCTTCTTTCTAAGATGAATGATTACTAAAATATGGAGATGCCTGTGAGGTTCTATTCTTCAAAATGTCATCCTTCATTTCGATAACTTTTATCATATACCCCTACTTCGAAATTCTTCACATAGGATTTCCATCTCTTCATCACATTTTCCATAATTTGCATTCAGCCTACTAATTCTCAATAGTTGGCTTTTAACAATACCTCTAAATACTTGTCCAGCATGCATACTTCTTGCATGCATATATTTATTCACGTGTACATTCTTTCTATGTGCACATGTTTCTAATATATTATTAGAACCTTTATAGATCTCAACATCTAAAAAGGACATTTTATCACAGGACAATTCATGGTAAATTTAAGAAAATAAGTTGTGTTATTTAAATAATGAACAAAACACTTTAATTGCTGCTCCTCACTTTCCCATAGTAGAAAACAATCATCAACAAAACGCTGATAAAAGAGAATATTCTTTCTAAATGGATTTTTGTCACACATCACATGATGTTTTTCCCACTGACTTTAAACAGTATTGGCGTAGGTGTTAGCCATTGGCGTACCCATGGCTACGCCAGATATTTGCAAATATGGTTGTTTATTACACAGAAAAACATTTTACTCCGAAACAACTTCTATTATGCTGCATAGTTTCCACATCTTTCCCCTTCATTTTTGCATTATAGAAATTCACAAATTGCATTCACACCATAATCATTAGGTATTACAGTGAATAAAGAACCTATATCTAAAGTCACCATCATGAATTCTCTATGCTTGTTAATATCATACCACATGTGAAGTTTATTCAAGAAATCATTAGTACCTTTAATATAAGTAGGACAAATAGATAAATATGTACTTAAACTCTCCTGAATGAAAATAAATAAGGGTTCAGTTGGTCACCCTCTTCCTGAAACTATCGGTCTCACTGGTGGGGTGGTCAAGGATTTATGCAACTTCGGTATTCCATATATGACCGGAATAACAGGAGTTGGGACAGAAAAATAATTAAAAAGTTCAAGTGTGATGTCACCCTGTGTTTGCATATCATAGACAAGCATATTTATTTCACTAATAATCCTTCTCACATCTCCAAATGTAATTTCTTTAAACATATGCATATCATTCAAAATATGCCTCATTAATTCATTATATTTGTTTTTATCAAAAATCACCGTTGCTCCACCCTTATCAGCTTGTTTGATGATAATATCTCTATTATTACACAGTTGCTTATAGGCCAAAAATTCTGCATAAGAAGTATTATACTTTTTCATTTTTAGTCTTCCCATAGAGACATCATTATATAGTTGGCTTAATTCATCCTCACAAACAACATTAAAAGCATCCAAAATAGGATCATTGTTAGGAATGAAAGTTTTTCTTTTTGAACTTATCTATCACCCTACTTTGTGAATCTTTAAATAACATTTTCAGACACACATTCCTAACAAATGTTTTTAAATCAGTCAGTGCTTACACTATCGTATCAGAACCACTAGGGATAAATTGCCGTCCCTTGTTCAACAAACTTTCCATTTCAGACATTAAGGAGAAACTTGACAAATTAAAAACAGAACTGTGTAGCTTACCATCTATCTGCGACCCTGTTTGTTGTTTGGGAGTGGACTGTCGTTCTTTCTTTTTCCCATTGTGGGATTCATTCATTGTTGGGAACGCTCCCTTGATTGCGAGCTTTTGTTGACTTCTACCTTCTCCGATAGTTTTGCCACTATCGGTTGAGGTAGCTTTAAAAAATCTCTGCCTGCTTTATTTTCAATGCCGACGTTGGTTCCCCAGAGACTTTACTTTTTTCTGCTTGCAAATTCATTGTAGACGCAGAGGTCATTGCCATATCAGTTCGAGTAGTATAACCTTGTTGTCCAATCATATCATGCACAGAATCTGCCATAGCATCCCTTCCTTCCTGATTGGATTGTTGTAGCACTTGAACACGCCCATCATGAGCATGTGGAATCTTTTCAGATTCTGAAAAAGTATCTAGTTCATTCATTCTATTGGTTTTCTCTTTTATACAAAAGTTTTTATTAATGTTGTTCACCTGGGTCCTCGGCCAAGAGAAGATGTGACCCATTTTAAAGTCATTAATGTTTCTTTGCAGTTTATGTTGTTTAGTAGCCTGTATCATATTGTCTAACATATTCATTTTTTTAACATTAACTGGTAAAAAGCAGATACATATGCAAAGTTTTCAGAACCAGTCAATTCATTCTCCATTCTTATTATTTCTTCTGAAAGTTCTTTTTCTATTGGTAAAAAAATGCTCGTTCATTAAAAGCATATAGTCCCTGCTCAATTTCAGATTCAATTGCTGCCATAACTTCAAGAGTTCAGGGTACGTATTAACATAGGCGGGCATTTTCAAAATACGCAACCCTCTTGGAACGATGTTAAATTCCAAATAAGCAAGGAAGCTCAAGCGTTGCCACTGAAGCATTTTAAAGGTTTGCACCTTCCTTTCAAGCTGAATTAATAAATTATTAAGATTACCATCCATTTGAGGGACAGCCAACACATTCGTATCCCTTGCGCCTATAACTTGAGGCACCAGTGGATTGTGTAAGCAAGTCCCATACTGATTTCTTTCCATTTTGATCCATTTTAGCACCCATGTGCTCCGTGTTTTGCATTGGCTGTGTCATTTTCAGTTTTACCGGATCAAGAGGAGCGACCACTGTTAAACCAAGTAGTTGAAACAGAATCAGAGTAGTTCATCTGTGGTTTAGCTTCTACCAATCCTTATGAGCAAGATAACAAAAAACGAAACAAACAAGTAGAAAAAACGCTCACTTTATTAGCAACAACAAAGCTTTTGGGAATCTCCCTTCTTCAGTGTTCAGTTAATTAAGACCATTATATTATATATAATTAAAACAATAAACCACATGACACAGCCATCCAATGTGGAAAGAAACATCATTAATGAAACAAGCTTAAAATTTTCTTAAAAACATATCATCATATAAAAATACATTTCTTTGTTTCTATGTATACTTATATTCATACATAAAATAAAATAGAAACTGGGATCCACAGGCACTGACAGGTGTGATTACTATTAGAGGCAGGCTGTACTATTTAGCATTTTAGGTTGCACGTAAGCAGCTGACATGTCCACGCCTGCATGCAGCACTTGGACACACCCCTGCACTCGCACACGTTTCCTATGCACATGGATGTGGCGGCAGTGAGCCTTCATTAATATGCATATGGCGCTACTGTGCCATCTCTACGCCGCACGGTCAGAGCAAGCCTAACGCCGTCCTTGCTCCAAGCTTCATGAATCCCGGGGAAAGAAAGTTGCCTCCTACTACAATAAAATAGCAAAGTTTGCCACCAGTCTCCCTCATAGGACCCACCATTGTCATAGCTTAAAGCAATTTAACTGGCTTGAACTACCCAACTACCTAACATATTTATAACTAACTGCAGCACACAAACTCATTCACCATCCAGAAAAATACCTTGCACTACATAACATATTACTGTCGTACTGTCCAGCAACGGAACTCTGTTCTAGTAACAAGTTCTTACTACTCACAAATAAGCAAATAATAGCACAGGAGACTTATTCTACTCCCAGTATGTTGCTAAACTCTGGAATAGTATCCCCACACAAATAAAACTCTCTTGCAAACTTAATAGTTTTAAACCACTGCTTAACAAAATCTTAACCAGTCCTGCTCCCACATAGGCTCATCACCAGGTTAAGACTTTGTGGTCACCGTACAATACTCTCCAAATAGTCTCCTTAAATAGAATATTCTCAATCTCTCACTGAAATGACAAAACAATTTTTATATGTAACTAGTGTCTGAACAATCCACTAAGTTGCATGTTGGCTTTCTGTTTAGTAACTTCTACCTCTGTAAAATCTTAGACTGTATAAATGTAACTACTGTATGTGTATAAATGCAGATAGAAATGTAACTACTCTGTGTTTATCTAGAACTTAGTATAATGCAATGTAAGCAAATGGAACTTTTTTCTCTGGGCTTCCACTGAAATGGGTTTATAACCTTGTTTTTCCGAAGGTATGATGACTCATTTTTTTTTTTTTTTTAACTTAGGGCATGGGCTCACCACCAGTTATCCGCTTTGAGACCCTTCTGAAGGATATCTATCTGTGTCATGTTTTTTTTACTATGGTCCCAGCAGTGTCATCTCAAAACTGTCCACTCATACCCTCCTCCCTCCTGCTTGTACTGCTTGAGATGCGAAAAAACAAGAGAGTGGGCCCAGGACTGGCCCCTGTGGTACACCACTTGTGACAGGCTTTGAGTCTCTGACACTGCCAGCCAGCAGCAACTCTCTGGTTTCTGTCAGCTAGCCAGTTTGCGTTGCAGCCCATGTGGGTTGTTAATAAGTAAAGATTTTTTTTGATTGAGTTTTTCAATGGTATTGTATCGGCCCTACGCCGCCTGGGGCCGAGGTAGGCTGTATGGACTGCCTTTCCCTCATCAATGGCTTTGTGACTTGTTGAAAAAAGTCAACCAAGTTTAAGTAGAAGGCACTTGACAGTCCAATGGATCAAAAATGGAAAATCCCCCAAAAAGTATCAAAATTTGTCATGTCTTTTTATATGGTCCATTATGATCCTCTTCCCATGGGAAGTTAGATAAGGGGGTTGTCAAGCTAATGGGCGCAGTAATTGGTCGAGTGGAGGGGACAGTGCCTGGAGTGCGTGCCACACAGTTGCAGTCCCACTGTCCAGACAGCGTATAAAAGAGGTTAGGTATCCATTCCTTAACTGTTGAGTTGGAGGGGTTTGAGGTCAGTGTTGAGTTCCATGGATGGACAGGCTGGGGGACACCATCAGTTCTCACTTTTTGGGTGAGATGTTTGGGGGCTGCACTGCTGGAGATGTTTTGGGGGGCTGCAAGGGGGTGGTATAATCTCTTTTTGGGGGGAGGGTAATAAATTCCCACTGGGGGAGGGGGGGGGACCTGGGTAAAACATCTCCAGGTACCAGTAACCTGCCACACATTAGTCTGAACTGACCTACCACTAAGCCATGCCTGCTTTTTTTACCCATTCGGACCTTCCTGGTAAACAAAGACAAATACATAAATAAAATATCATTATGTCTGCACCCTTCACTTGGTGAGTTAGTTCACTGTTCTCTGGTAAAGGAGGATGTTCTCCAAATAGCCTTCTGAGCCACAATATTAAAGAAAAAAAAATAAAGGATTTCTAAATTAGACATCAAATGCTAAAATATATAAATTACAAGATAAATAAAATATCAGTCAACTATGAGGAGTACTTACAATTCATCTCAGGGGGGCCTTGCTGTAATCTGTCCTTCCCACTGGTTAAGAAGGCCAAAATGGCATCCCTGCAAGTCATTATAATCACAGTGCCAGTGCTGGTTACCCTAGTGACATGTTTTAGTGGCACCAGACACAGTCTTGAAAGACTATGCCAACCATCCACATTGTCTTTGGGAATCCTCATAGAAGCCCTCATTCAGACACTTCCAGTGGTCTCTATGCAGCAAGAATAGAAATATTTTACTCTCTTTGCACCACTAGAGATCATTGCCAAGTTCTGTGCCCTTAAAAGCCATAGGCATTACTAGGTCACATTCCAAACAACTATGATAGTCATCCTGCAGTTATACACATTCAGGCTGTTGGCACAGCATCGGGTAGCTTGTTAATGTAACCTTTCACAGTGCTACAGTTACTGAGGGCACAAAGCAATTGGGTGGCATATTGGTGTTATGGGTAAAAGTCAGTATGGAAAGTGAATGTTAGCTTCATGCTACTTTACTGTGGTACCAGTTTTGTTCTTCATCATCTCTGTAGGATAGACTAGTAAAATACATTTGCTAATGTCCCCACAGGGGTCAGTGACCTACCCATACATGGTCATTGTGCTTTGCAGGTGCTGATGAAAGTATACAAAGGTAAAGGAGCCTCTTATCTTAGCACTGGTCAATGCTACAATGAGAAAAATGTGCAGTTCAGGCACATTCCTTAGTTAGTAACTCTTTACCAGAATTGCTAAGCTAGGATCTTCAAATTTACACAATATTAGCTCCCATACCAACCACAGGTCTCAGCAAACTATGGAAGATTGCAGTGGAGCAACAAATTCAGCAGGTAAAAAAGATGCAAATCAGGATTTTTAAATGTAGGATTCTTTTTGGAAAAATTAGTGTTTTTGCCGTGTCGGTATGAGTTGCTGATAGTCATCTGTCTCTGCCTGAGGATCTTTCTGAAAGCATGTGCATGTACACATTGTTTATATTGTTGTTTAAAGGTACATCCATGATGCCATGGGGGAGGGATGGTTTGCTACACTATCTTTTGTTTACAAACATGATGGGGTAAATAGTTGGTTTCTATTTGGTAGCAGGCTGACCTGCAATGCATTTATTATTAGAATGGGTATTAGTGAAATATCTGCATACCTCCATGTCAAACACATCAGTGTTGAATATGTTTACTGATATGTCAGTTGTCTGAGGTCATGCACACATTTTGAATTCCTACAGCAATTGCAACACTGCTGAACTGCATAAGGGCCACCCGTGTGTGTGGGAGGAGAGCTGTGTGATGCAAATATTAGTGAGCGATACAACTAATTAACATTCTCTTGCACGTTCATGTGCATGGTTAGTAATGTCCCTTATCTGGTTGCTGCCTGGGAAAGAATATGAAATAGATAATCCTATGAGAGGAATTGTAAACAATGTGCAAATTTAAGCAGCATACACGTAGGCCCAAAACACTCATGTTTGGGTACCTACACATCCTATTTCCTACAAAAAATGCTAACATGTTCCTGGTGTTTAACAAATCATTTGTGATATTACTGAAGCATTTCTGGCCTTGGCAGGGTATGCTTTAATGAGTGTGTTTGTAGTGTACTTTGGTGACTGCATAGAAACAATAAATGTCTATACATACCCCAGCTTGTTGTGATACACATGGCCTGAGGGTATGTTCTCCTAGTGGCATATGCAACAGTTGTTATACTTAATTGTGGAACACTGTGAGAGGTCATTACATGTTGTATCCATAAGAACTCTATTTTTGGGAGGGCAGTATTAGGGCTGGTATGACCTAAGGAAACACACCTACCCATGCATTCTTCATAGCTGTGTGAGTTTCCACACATATACATATGTCAATGCTACATTCTTCATTGTCTCACCAGCATGCTACACTTTAAATTTGTGAAGGCATATGTCCAGTAAAAATGCAAAAGTTCTCACACACTTTTTTACATTTCAGATAAGTACACCACAATGTCCTCACTCACAGAAAAGCAAGTTCTCTCTAGAGAATTATATCTTCCTCAGACCATCCATATCCATGGTTAGCAGTTGATCAGCCCTGAGAAATCTGACCAGTCATTTCATGACTGTGTTTGGTGTGACATCATTAATGACATCTGTGCTACTGGTGGCCAGAATAGGACATATGATCAAGTGAGAGATCAGGCCATTGACAAAATAAGTAGTAAAACTAGTTAGGCAACTGATATGGCACAGGGGCAAGCCAACACAGGGTGGTCTGCTGTCTGAACCATCATTAACAAATACACAAGAGTTCCTGGCAATTCTACATGGATATACAGACAGTCTCACAGTCCATGGTAGAATCCTGGATATGGGAGCAGAGCTGAGCTGACAATAAAAATATTTGCTAATGATATCTAAGGTGGATATTTCTTCACATGTATGATCATCTGTTATAGTAAGTTAATGTTTGGTGAGCACACCATAGGTGCTGCCTACCACCCAGGTTGGGCATGTCCATGGATGCAACACAGTATTTGTACAAGGCCATAATACAGATACAGTTAGATACCAACACAGGCATTGCTGAGATGGTAGAAATTATATGTAGTCTGTATGATGACCTCAAAGAGTGCATGGGCCTCAGGTTTGACATTTGACAAGTGACACAGGGAGTTTACACACATCAAGTGCCCCTGGATGACCAGACATCATGGCTGATATACTTTTCTTGGCTAGTCCTGTTCTGTTTCAGTGGAGGGGTCCACCATAAAATGTGTAGGTCACAGTGTGGCAAACTTAGTAATGCAATCTCCATTCTTCCATCCAGTGTTTAGGGAAGTACTCTGCAATGTGGATATTTACATTGGTTGAGTACTTGCGCCAAGTCCACTCATGGCATGTACCTTTCCTCATGATCATGGAGTACTATATCATCTCAGCATGGTATGGATTGTGTCTGTGACCCTCCCATGAGATGGAGCTCACATAGATTGATATGTGCATGGTCTGCACATGTATCTCATCTGGGTGCCCTGTACCTGTCCTTCAGATCCCAGCACAGTGCAGCAACATCTCCTGAAACTGTGTCCCAGTATACAGTTAGTCAGACGTCTGCACTGCCTACCTCCACACACTCACACAACAATGGACACATGACCCTATCCCTGCCATCTCACAACTGACCAACACATGTTTGACACACACTTCCAACATATTGTTCAAACATTACATTGTCCAGTGATAACACTTGAGACTGTGGTCTTCTCCAACAATGCATATTATAATAACTATCTCCTACCCTCTATACTTTGTTACTTGAGTAGCCTGTCTAATGCACAATGCGGTTAGACTATGTATGGTATAACATTGCCTGGGTGAAGGTTTGCATGCATCATTTTAAATGTTCTGTATAATATTTTATTCCAGCCTATAGTTTTGAACCAGAAATTAGCCTTTAACCAGTGCCATGTGACTGCCTTTGTCTGTTATAGTCCTCCCCTGCAACCAGCTCCTCCACTGGTGCCTCATTAGGCAGCTTCTCCACTGCCGAGTCTTAGATGTCTTTTTTCTGAATGTTGTAGGAAAATCTTCAAGGTACACCACCACAAGCGTGTACTGTGTCACCTTTCGGGAGATGATCTGAAGAAGGCTTAAGAAGCTTAAAGCCCTTTATCTTAGCTGGGAATTTCATGTGTTTTTAACACTTTTATTATTTTTCTTCAAATAAAGAGTGTTTTTATTGCTGTTGATACAGTACAAGCTCATGGTGGTGTATCTTGAAGATTTTCCTACTTTGTTGTACCACTTTGGGACACTTTTGGCAGTTGGAGTCGATTGATTTTGTTATTTTCTTCTGAATGTGGTTGTCCTACTATAACTGCTTGAGTTAAATGATGTCACATAGCATTGCACAGACTGAAAATATCTTAGTGCATGTCTCAGGGCCTCCTCCAGATATATCCAGGCAGTGGAAGCAGGCCTTCAGCAGGTCAAACATATGTTCAACAATGACTTGGGTCTGTAACAGATTATATTTGTTGCGATCCTTTGCCATGATCTGGGAATTTCTGTTAAATGTTATTAACTGTGGCACCAGGGTATATCAGGGATTACCATTAAGATGTGCCTACACAAAATCAACCTGCCCAATCCTCTGATATAAGATGCACATGCTCAATATATGGGAGTCATGGGCACTGCCTTTGTGGTCTGCAGTTTATATAGTATATACTATACATTACGGACAAACTGGCAGTTGATGCAATATCCCCCATTGTGACTGATGTGCTTTCTTTCCTGCTCCCCAGATGGTTTCTTTATTGTAGTATGGATGCATTATAGGCTCCTAGTACCTCAAGGAAATGGGCCATATCATAAAATGCCTAGTTGGTACTGGTTCTCTCTTCTGTGATACATGGAAACTACATATGTTCTCTCACATGCTTTAGCATGACATCAAGAAAATAGTGAAGTATCCTTCAAGCAAATGCCTATGGCACATCTACTGCATCTCTTTTGGTTACTGAAAGGTATCTTTAGCTGTTATTCTCAAAGCCACGTGTACCTTGGTGTTCACTGAAGTAGATACACCATAATTATCACAGGCCTGCATGTGAGGGCAACACATCTCTACCAGCTCCTGCATGGTGCATCTTGCCACATGGTACTAGTCCACAACCTCTAACTCATAAAGGACATGATATTTTAAGTGGCACCACCAGGATTGCTGACACAAAGCACCATGACTACCACCAGTGAGTACAGCTTGTGGCATATACAGATTTACTACTGCAGTGACTACCCCCATATATGTTTTAACTGTCTGTCTCCCATATTTATCTACAATCAACTCTGGAGCAAACATCCCCTGGTGTGAAATAGACACATTTCTAAATCACTCTTTCATATTGTTTTTCCTCATTTGCATCTCCAATTGCCCTCATTTTAATATTATTGTTCATTACTCTGTCTTCGTAACACAATGTGCATATTATGCAGGCTGTTGAATGTCTTGGGTTTGCACACTCCTGTTCAGTGTTTCTCTCAATTGCCCCTACCCTGTGTGTGGCTACTCATCATGGAAAATTTCTTAGCAAGATGCAAAACCTGAATCCTGGGGAAGGTGCTCAAAAAAGATTTTATTTGTGTGTTGAGGGGTGGAATTGTTCACCAGGTTGATTAAATGAATCTGTCCTTACTGGACAATGTTGTAACCTGTATAACAATCTGTTATCACTATTTTTTGCCTATAATGTATTTGTTTGATGTATTTATGTTTTTTCATGATATGCATTTATTAGTTTGTTCACTGGTTAGTTAATTACTTAGATAATTTACTGAGGGGATGGTTAGGTTTTTATGGTCACTTCTCAGTCAAGATATATACAATGTTAGACAGACTGCATTCCTAAAAAAGATGAAGTTAATGCTCTGCAGTGCTCTTATTTTACCCTGCATACTGTATCTTCTTCTTTTTTTTTGATGTTCCCATTAGGGGTCATCACAGCAGATCATCTGTTTCCATTTCTTCCTGTCCTCTGCATCTTCCTCTGTCACACCAATCACCTGCATGCCCTCTCTCGCCACATCCAAAAAACATTTGTTAAGCTTTCACTTACAGTGCTGTGTAATTAAGCAGGTCACCATTTTGGTCAGCCATAGGGCTCTTTTTTCTACTTGGGTGTTTGCCTCCTTCCCCTGTAACTTAAGTAAACTGACTCGTACATTAAGAGCTATAATACTTGCCTTATAGCTTTAGGACACCTTAGGAAACCTTGTAAACTGCAATAGCCCCGCTACGTTCGCCCTCACTATGCGCGGGCTCTCTTTGTTCCCCTCCCTTCCCCCAATTCCCTCCCGCCCACAGTACCTCTAAATTTAAAGTACTATAGCCACTCCCCCACTTTCTAGATCCTATCTGCTTTCATCTGGGATAATTCCTCCCACCTCCATTCTTCTACCTACATTTTAATAGCACCTATTAGCTTTCATCTGGCATTCTCCTATCCCCCTTCCAGTACCTTTACCTCACCACTCTATCTTCTGGTGTTGCATCACCAGGTAAAACAGTTCCTTAACCCACTAGCTGAATCACAAATAATGATATACTCCTCTTTACTACACCTCTTGTTTGCACCATACCTCCTTATCTTGTCTGAAAACCAGTTTCTCACGGGATTTCAGGTCCAGAAAGGCCATACTATCACCCTAGCTGTAAATCCTATCCAACATCTTGTTCAGTCTATCAACATCTCAACCCCAGGCACATTAGCTCTAGATCCAAACACTACCACAAACTAATAAACAAATTCCTAAAGTTCATCACCAAGTATAGACTTAACCTAATACTTGGTGGCGATATTCACCCCAACCCTGGCCCACCCAGTTCAGATACACATACCCCCTCAACTTGCAATCTAAGCTACAAACCTACAATTAATAGGCCACCTAACTCTCTCCTAGCCTGTCATCTCAATATTAGAAGCATTAATAACAAGGTACATGAATTGCATGTACTTCTGGATGTCCACTCCCCTGAGATTCTCTGTTTATCTGAAACCTGGTTAAAACCTAACACTACAGACAATGAAGTGTTACCACCTGGGTACAACATACACAGGCTGGATCGTGCTTCCAGGAAGGGGGGTGGGGTAGCTGTACTCTATAAATTTGAGTTGAATGTCTCCATAGATCTAATACAACCACCTCAGATTAATAACTCAGAGATTCATGCCACCAAATTGCAACTTAATAAAAATAAATGCATTAATATCATCTGTATGTACATTCCCCCAGGTAACAATATATCTGCACTTGAGGATATCCTGCACTGGCTATCATGTCACTACCCCCAAGAAACCCTAATACTTGGAGACTTTAACATAGACTGAGGCACGTGTTCTTCAGAATCCCCAACCACCCATATTAACCTGGATGCATTTACACAAATCATATCCACCCCTACCAGGATAGATAAAACCAACCAAAAAGAAAGCATACTTGACATGGTACTCATAAATAGTCACCCCAACTGTACACCTCTGGTACCCTCCCTGATGGCCTAAACGATCACCTTCTCACATATGCAATTAAGCACAAAGCCATTAATTCCCAACAACCCTTACTCAGAAAGGTTAGAAACAATAAAAACGCTGACCCTGCCAAATTCCAACAAGAACTAAACTCATGTAATTGGTCTATTCTAAAACACCTCCCCTTAGAGGAAGCAGTAACACTTTAATAACAAATTCCTTGAGATCCTTGATTTGCATGCACCTGTTCGTTCAAAGAGAACCAAGGCAAAAACTACGCCATAGCTTTCTAAAGAGTCTAAACTCAAAATTACCATTAGAAACAAAGCATGGGCTTTATGGCGTTCTTCTAAAGACCCCCAAGATCACATTAAATACAGGCAACCGAGGAACGAAACTAATAAATCCATTTTTCAAGACAAAAAAAAAATTCTACTGTAATTTACAGACAGTAAATCAAAATAAACCTCAGAAGTTTGGGGCAGGTTTAAATAATCTACTACATCCTGGACAAACTTCAATCCCAATCCCTGCTGCTACTATTGATAAAACCCCTGAAGATGTTTCTGACAGTTTTAACTGATTTTTTACTGAGACAATTCAAGCCCTAGCTAGCCAACTACCTCCTAGCTCCCCTCGTCCTGAAAGTACCACCCCTAGAAACCTAATTGCGTTCAGCTTCCAACCAGTCACCACTTCACTTATCCATACCTTGATCAAAAAATTAAAACCCACTACACTTTCTGCTGATCAACTTCCTGCCGAGTACCTACAAAAATCAGCTGATGCTATTACTTACCCCATCTCAATACTAATCAATTGAACCATAGTAGAAGCTAAAATTCCCACCATCTGGAAAATATCCTATGTAATCCCACTTCACAAAGGAGGCAGTTCTACTGAATTCTCCAATTATAGGCCAATAGCTATACTCTCTCCACTTGCAAAGATTATGGAAAAATGTATTCATAGACAACTCATGCACCACCTAATCCAAAATCACCTCATAGCAGACACTCAGCATGGCTTCCATCCTCATCACAGCACTACTTCACCCTCCTAGCCTTTACCAGCACCATAAACCGTAATAACAACAATAATTATATATCCTCAGCCCTCTTCTTGGATCTTTCCAAGGCATTCAATATGGTTGATCACCAACTTTTAATCCACACCCTGCAAACATTCTGTCTAGATACTAGAGCCCTTCAATGGTTTCAATCCTACCTGAATGGTCTACAGCAGGGTGTCCTCTGGCAGAACAAACTCTCTAATCTTCTACCTAACACCCTTGGAGTACCACAAGGTTCTATACTAGGGCCCTTGCTGTTCTCCATCTTCATTAACGACCTTTATACTGTCATCCCAAAAGTCAGCTGTATCCAATATGCTGATGACTCTACTCTGATTTGCTCGGCCACATCTCCAATAGAGTTATGGTCAGCTACCCAGACCACCTTTAATACAATAGAAAACTGGCTTTCAGAACGTCGTATGATCCTAAATCCCAAAAAAACTAAAATGCTGTTATTTTCACCAACACGTAGGTCTACCGCTTTCACCTTTACCATAAATTCAAATGATAGCACAATAATCTCCCCTGACCCCTCTACAAAACTATTAGGTGTCATCATAGATAATAATCTAAAATTCGACCTACATGTTAACCAAACTATCAAAACCATCAATAAAAAACTAGGGTCACTTTACAGAATAAAAGCCTTCCTAACCCCTCCAGCTAAAATTGCCATAGCTCGCTCTCACCTTCTTTCAACCCTTCTGTATGCATCCCCTCTACTCTCAACTTTAAACAAGAGTGTCCTTAACAAACTCTCAATTTGCTACAACCACATTGCCAGTTTTGCCACTGGGCTGCCTTTTAGGACACATCATTGCATCAATCTAAATCAGCTTGGGTGGCTTGAACTACTCAGCCTAATCCAGTATAACCAACTGATTATGGCCTATAAAATCCTCTATAATCCAGACAATACTCCTGCACTTAAAAATATTATCACCCCCTATAACAATCCTAGACCACTTCGATCCTCTAACAAACTACTAATTCAGACTAGCAAAATTAATAACACAGCCGGTGACTCAAACTCTCTTCCAGCTGATATTACCTTACTTTCTACCTCAGGTCAATTTAAAACTAGACTCAAACAACATTTGGCACTTAACTGGCTATGCCAATGTATCAAGCCTGGCTAACTCTCTCTAGAATGTGTAAAAATCTGTTAACCAGCTTACTGTGTAATTTAATTTAATCTTGATTTACGCTCGGGATTAACTCTAACCTCTGGAACTTGTTTAACTTGCTTACTTTTGTAATCACTGTAAATAGTCTGTTTGTAATATGTAATGCTGGTATTATGTAATGCTGTATCTGCTTACCCTTGGAGCTTTTCTCCCCGGGCCTCTGCTGAAAATGGACATGCATCCAGTCTGACTATCCCGGTCAACAAATGTAAAATAAAAATAAATAAATAAATGAGTATATTCACTTCCCAGCTATAGTCATAGAGCGAAGAACTGCCATGCTATACTTCTATGTGATAGCCAACTTCCTATATGTATTTGATGCAGTAGACTGCACCTGTGTTTCTGTTAAACCCCCTGCTGTACCTGATGTAGAACTGTACATAAATAAAACGAGGTGGATAGCACTCACCTATCAGGGGGTGTACTCTGTAGATGGCCTCATTACAAATATCATGGTGACACACTTTGGTTGTGTCTATGAAGCTGATATATGGATAGAAGGTGGTCTGAGGGCTGCTTTCCAATATGATGAAATACCTGAGGGACTACTACTTGGTAAGTACAGGACCACAGCTATGATGCAATCGAATCCACACCAGTCAACACATATGTTGTTCTCATACTTAATGTTATCTTCTTCCCACAGACAGGTGACTGTGGTTATCCACTGAAGCCGTGACTAATGATGGCCTACAGAGCCCCATCAAACCCTGCTGTGGACGCATGCAACATATCACACACCATGACATGAAACACAAGTGAGCATGTGTTTGGCATGCTGAAATCCAGATTCAGATGTCTGGACACATCTGGGGTACACTGTAGTATACATCAGAAAAGGCAGCAGAGGTGATTACAATGTACTATGCTACACAACATGATAACAACAAAACATGGTGGCTTGCCAGCTGCAGGTATTGGTGACTTATCCTAAGGACCCAAGATGTCTGAAGATGACATATCACAGCTGCCAGATGATGATCAGGGTCAGAAGGATACAGAGGTGGGGGAGAAATAGGCATGTATAACTGAAGATGCGACCATATGTAATAGCACACACACCTTTGAGTCATGACAAGCCAAGTGTACATGGCTACACAGAGTGAACAGTGATATTCATGTGTTACCACACAACAGCAGCACAGACTCAACTAATGCAAGTAACCCATCGGTTTTCCACTTTGAACACCAATAATAACATAAGCTTAAAGTATTCCAGTAAGAACATCTACAAAACACTGAGAGGAAACATCAATGCAGGAAGAATGTCTACAAGGTAGGTGACCAAATAGGAACACACACAGGCAAATGTGACAAATGAAGGAGGAGAGCACAACAGAAGTGTCATTGGACAGGTTTAATATCATCATGCACATAAATAGCATGGGCCATTACCTGTCAAACAGCCACTATCACAAGAAATCTAGGTCCTTAACATGCATGGGAATGTATCAGCAAATACATACACAAAACAGGTTTATGACAGATGAATGAGTTTTTGGAAACTCAAACTTCATATGGCAGAGACCATATGTTCAACTTTCTGAAAACCCAAATAAAACAAAACTCTACATTTTTGCTGGGCGGTAAGTCCCCTGCAGCCCCCACACCCCATGCAAATTATATACATGAACTCTGAGATCACACTACAGTGAGAGAAAGGGTAAATTCCTTGATCCATACAAATTATTCAAGTTTTCGGAAAGTCAAACATATGGTCTTGACCATATGAAATTCAAGTTTGTGAAAACTCGATCATCTGACATAAACCCACACAAAACAAGGGCTGTACACTAACAATATTGCATCACTTGTACATGTTATCATTGCAACATGACAGAGTTCCAGAAAATATATGTGCAAACATGAAGAGCATCAATGACAGTCATCACCCAACATACATGGAACATATATGGGAAGGCATACATGGGTGAACATGGTGACTGAAAATGGAAACTGGTACACAAAAATGCAGTGAGTGCTGAGGGTGGGGCATGTGCAGTACCATATTATAACATCATAAGTGACACAGGTATGCATACCAAGGCATAATTGTGCATGAGGGAATGGCAGACAATAAGGAAAGTGTAATATAAATATCAATCCTATCATTCCACTTGCAACTGATGCAATCATGAAAGCATGACATAATATGCATTACTGTCAATGTCCTCTCTCACCACATCCATTAACCTTATCTTAGGCCTTCCTCTTTTCCTCTTACCTGGCAGTTCCATCCTTAGCATCCATTTCCCAATACAGACAGCATCCCTCCTCAGCACATGTCCAAACCAATGCAATCTCACCTCTCTGGCTTTGTATCCAAACCGTACAACCTGAGCTGACCCTCTAATATACTGATTCCTAATCTTGTCCATCTTCGTCATACCCAATGCAAGTCTTAACATATTTAATTCTGCCACATCCAGCTCTGACTCCTGCCTTTTCATTAATGCCACCATCTTCAGCCCTAACATAGCTGGTCTCACTATCCTCTTGTAGGTCTTCCATTTCACTCTTACTGGTACCCATCTGTCACAAATCTCTCCTGACACTCTTCCCCACCAACTCCACCCTGCCTGCACTGTCTTCTTCACTTCTCTTCCACACTCACCATTACTCTGAACTGTTGATCCCAAGTATTTAAATTCATCTACCTTCGCCATCTCTACTCACCGCATCCTCTACATTCCTCTATCCTCCCTCTTATTCACATGCATATATTATTTCTTAGCCCTGCTAACCTTCATTCTTCTCCTGTCTAGAGCATATCTCCACCTCTCCAGAGTCTCCTCAACCTGTTCCCTACTCTCACTACAGATCACAATGTCAATGGCAAACATCATAATCCATGGGGACTACTGTCTGATGTTTTCTGTCAACCTGTCCATTACCATTGCAAATAAGAAAGAACTTAGAGATGATCCTTGATGTAATCCCACCTCCACCTTAAACGCATCAATCACTCCCACCGCAGACCTCACTGCTGTTACACTACCCTCGTACATATCCTGTACCGCTCTTACATACTTCTCTGCCACTCTCGACTTCCTCATACAATACCACAACTCTTCTCTAGACACCCTGTCATATGCTTTCTCTAAGTCTACAAAGACACAATACAGCTCCTTCTGACCTTCTCTATACTTCTCCATCAATACCCACAGAGCAAATATCACATCTGTAGTGCTCTTTCCTGGCATGAAACCATACTGCTGCTGACTAATCATCATCTCCTTTCTTAACCTAACTTCCACTACTCTTTCCTATAACTTTGCTGTGGCTAATCAATTTTATTCCTCTGTAATTACTACAGCTCTGCACATCATCCTTATTCTTAAAAATTAGTACCAAAATACTTATTCTCCACTCCTCAGGCATCCTCTCATTTTCCAAGATTTTCTTAATCTGGTTAAAAACTCCACTGCCATCTCTCCTAAACACCTCCATGCTTCCACAAGTATGTCATCTGGACCAACAGCCTTTCCATTCTTCATCCTCTTTATAGCTGTCCTTACATCTTTCTTGCTAATCCGCTGAACTTCCTGATTCACTATCCCCACATCATCCAACCTTCTTTCTATCTCTTATTCTCTTTGTTCACCAGCCCCCTCAAAGTACTCTTTCCATCTGCTCAGCACACTCTCCTCACTTGTGAGAACGTTTCCCTCATTATCCTTTACCACCCTTACCTGCAGCACATCTTTCCCAGCTTGGTCCCTCTGTCTATCCAATAGGTAGAGGTCCTTTTCTCCCTCCTTTGTGTCCAGCCTTTCATACAACTCTCCATATGCCTTATCATGTTCCTTTGCCACCTCTCTCTTTGCCATACACCCCATCTCCTTATACTCCTGCCTACTTTCTTCATCTCTCTGACAATCCCACTTCTTCTTAACCATCCTCTTTCTCTGTATAATCTCCTGTACTTCCTCATTCCACCACCTTCCTGATAGTTTTAAATATATATGTGATTGTTTTAAGCTATATTATGCTTTAATAAACAATTTATTGTTTACTAGAGCAAAATTTGATTGGGTGCATTCTAAGTTTGTGCACTTTATGTTCATAGGTATATACTAAACTATCAGTCTGCTGACTATAACAAGTCTAGCCAACAACTAGAGGTCAGAATCAAATCCTATAATTTGTACCTGAGATACAAAGGCGTTAACCATTAGGGCAACCCTCCCACAAAGTGAACACACCACTCCTTTGCATACTACCATAACTCAGATTTGAGCTGAGGCTGTTGCAGCCAAAATGCACAGTAGTAAACCACTATGTGATCAGAGCAAGCTATCTGGAAATGAGCTATAAGGTCATAGGTAAGTACAAGGCTAACTGCCCTAGCTGGCCATTTTAAGCCTAGCCAGTTTTTCAAAGGTGAGAATCAAACCTTGTACTTTCTGCCTGTGAGTTAAATACCTTAACAATTATGCTAATCCACAATTTCAAAATCCATTGAAATTCTCTGATCAGGAGTCAAACCCAGGCTGTAGCAGTGAGAATGTGAAATTCTAACCACTAGACCACCAGCGATCCCTCATCTTGAACATTTTTTCCATTAAGAAATAAAACAACATTTATTAACCAATAATAAAAAAATTATTAATTTCCAAACATTTCAACTGTAAAAGACCACTCAAAACTGCTGTCAGTGTCATCCACCAGTATCCATACTCATCAATTACAGGGACTTTGTATACACCTTATATATGATTGTGATAGAAAGACCAGAGTAAAATACTCTCAGTTATTTTACACAAATGCAAACTAGTCCTGCAAAGTGTGACTCATGACTATTTAGCTTGATCATGACAGCACAGTCAGCCATTTTCATACACAGACAGCAACTATACCCAGCAATTATAGTCATCCTGTTGACCGTGTACATCTCAGATCTGTAATTGTGGTAAAACATAATAATGGTCAGAGGGATATTTTTCAAGTTTGAGTCCACAGACATACAATAGCTACAGTAAAATATTTTAACTTTATTTACAGAAAGGCATAATACTCATACAAATCCAGATTGATAAGTATACAATAATAAGAAAAGTTACTTTTATCCACAGAATGCATGCAACTCCACCTCACCCAGCAATTAAAGCAACTCAATGAACTAAAAACATGTGATTATGATAAAAAATAATGTTCGACAGTAATTCATTTCAAGTTTTTTTTTCATACTATGGGACAGCAGTGACAACAAAATGTTCAAAATTACCCTTTACAAATGTATTCTAGTCCTACAAAACAAAAGGGTAAGTTGTTTTTATCTACAGTCAGGTCAACCACCGCACCTTAATAGCAGTTACAGAAACTTTCCTAACAGAGTACACCTCAGAGATCAGACTGCATTAAATAATATAGTATGAATACTTTATTTCACGCTTGCTTCACATAAATGCACTAGTAGACAATGTAGCCACAGTCCTCCTCCTGTCTTTCGGCTTTTCCCGGTTAGGGGTCGCCACAGCGGAACTCATGTCTGCTAATGATTGGCAGTGAAGTTTTACGGTGTTGGGTTGCAAGCCCAGCTCCCAACCTTCAAAGAAGGCACAACCACACATGCACGCACCTACCTGCATGTCTTTAAATTCACTCAGTTTGAAAACCCATATCAATGAGTGTTATAAAATGAGGAGATAATATGAGGGTAAGCTATTTTCAAAACCAAACCACCCACCACCCAGTCCAGACACTACAGCTGCTTTATTGATTGTATACACGTCAGATGTCTGATTGCAAGAAAACATAATGAGCTCAGTAAATGCATTTCAACTTTGTATCATACAGAAATTAGATACTATAAGGTTTTTCAGCTTGATTCACAAAAATTGTGTTAGTCCTACAAATTTAAAATAACATAGCAGACAATCATTTTCCTATACAGATAGCCTTCAAACATAGCAATTAAAGTTAATTTACAGTGTGTGAATGTCTGAGATGGCAATAAATAATACAAAAAACAAAATAAAATAAGAGACACACAATGTACTTCAATTCAGTTTTATGAAAGCACACAGCTGCTCTTCTGACAACACTCACAGCAATGTACTCTCATCAATCTATTAGCACAAGAATCAGAGACAAAAACCAAAAAAATAAAATAAAATAACGAGTGATAAAGTCCCAAAACCGTGTACATATTTTGAATACTTCTCTTATATACTTAAAAAGTTGCTAGAATAACAGGCTTTACATTAGCATACATTCTCTAAAGAATATGAAGTCTGAAACTCAAGTGTATTTAATCATTTAGTAGGTGAATTGCACAAAGTGTTGCAGATTTAAAGTACAGTAGACAAACCTTCACCTCCTGTTTCAACACAGACTAGAAAGTGTTACTAGTTGAAAAGGGACACACACACAGACACGCACGCACACACGCACACGCACACACGCACACACACACACACACACACACACACACACACACACACACACACACACACACACACACACACATTCATATACTCACATCGCCAACACTCAGTCAGCACCATACCATTTTTCACACTCTTTACCCCTTTCCAGTGGCTCAGATTAGAGGCATTTTTAAAATGTTTATCTAATTCCCTTTAAAAGTTAATAGAACAACAGGTTTTGCGTCATAGTCATTTTCTGAAGAAAAAGCATGATACTCTGATATCTGATATTAATGACTGATTGCAGCCTTCAGTGATTTATGAGAAAATCAAACATTTTACAAGTGACAGGGCAAAAATATGAGGCAAAATCTGTGACAACTGAAAGGTAAAATCAGTTACCCTGCAAATCTGTCAACTGCTGATATCTATTTGCCAGGTGGGACAATATACAAATAAACAAACAAACAAACAAACAAACAAACAATAAATAAATAAATAAATTCTGCTTAAAAATGAAGTCATCCAAGGGACTCATCACCTAGAGTCCTCCTTTAGATCAGTTGATATAGTTAGAACATGCCGGTTGTGCTTATGGTGTGCAAAACTATATATGAGGTGTATAGTACATACAATACATGCACAGTCTATAAAATACAAACAAGTATAAGAACCAGTACAAAAAAGGAAAAAAACTTTCAGTTTATCATATATGTCTTCATGCCTGTCAGTTCGGATCTGGAAAAAGGGAACACAGGTAGAAGATTGTGGATACCAACGGCTCTTTATGTTTGCCGAAGTGGTTCTAAACGGAGAGGGTCATGGACCAAAAACAAAACTGACTACTGGAAATGATGGAGTAGAGGGAATCCAGAGAAGCATCCAAGAGTGAAAGGGAGAGATGGTGAAAGGTCGAAAGTGATGTAGGGATGGAAAGTATGAAAAATGTCAATGGCATTTAAAGGACAGACTAAGGTATATTGATTACTCTATTAAACAAATGTAGTACAATATAACTTTGGACTACAAGCTTATTGGAAAACAGTACAGTTATTAGTAACAAAACAGAGAATGAGAGTAGAAAAAAAAAGGGAATATAGTGGAATAAAATGCAAAAAAATAAAGTTTAGAAGTAGGAAACACTACAGTGAAATGGAGAGGATGGGGAAATAGGCACACCTCTCCAGCTTTCTAAGTAGAAGAAAGCTTGACAAAAACAAACATAACGGGAGTCAAAGGCACACAATCAGGGACAGATTTTAAATGTTGCCTTAGAAAGTTGCTAGAACAAAACCCAAATGTATGTCATTATTTGGTGTCTTCAATTCTCTATGATTTGCTATGAAACCACAACCTTTAGGATGAATAGACAAAAAAATGGCGGCAAAATCTGGACATTCTGCAAGAATCTGGACAGTTGAGCAGTATGAAAGCAGGCTAGAGGTGTCAGGAGTAGAAGAGAAAGGATAGGAATTACTGATATGTAGAAGAAGTGGTATATTATGATAACTGTAGCACTTAAAATGTCAAGTATATGAAAAGTATAAGACAAGTTAACAGATGAAATAATGACTTGTCCAATAAACATAAAAGGAAGGGGTGATGGGAAGGTAAAACATGGTCATAGATTTCTGTGTAATGTGTAAGGATTAATAATCTTCTTTACTGCTATTACAACCTTAATCTTTTCTACGTTTGTTTTATCTTTTTGTGTTTCGTATTTGAATTTCATATTTGTTACTTGTGAATGTGTCTATAAACATAATGCTTTTTAACTGAATTAAAGTATGCCTGCCTTATTGAAAAACACATTTCTCTTTAACTATATGAATGTACTCGTCTAATCTTTCTGCTGCTCAACACTGAAGCAAACTGTAAATATATGCACACAGCTTAAACCTCTATAGGGTTCCCTTACACATTTGTTGGTCCACTTACATTTAGGGAATATTAATCTAAACCAACTGACATTTTCTAACAATGCAAAAAATAAATTGTCTTTATTATTTATATGTTGTAATGGTGTCCTGTCATTGACCTAGGTCATTGCTGTGAAGTGTCGCAGGACCAATCCAGTTCATGGGGCCTGGTTGCAAAATGGTCCCAGAGCCACATCCAAGTGCTCTAACCCAGTCAGCAATCTAATAAAATGTATTTCTATGCTATATCACAAATAAAATGTATTCAGAATTTAAGACACTTCACAGAACTACAGACATTTTTGCATTTCTGATTAAAAAAAACATAAAATGTTAAGCACCCAAAAAAATCACAACGTATAAACATTTTACATAACCAAACACATGCTCTCAAAAGAAAAAAACGAAACTGCAAAAAAAATAAAAATACAAATAAAAATTAAAATAAATAATTGGAACATACTGTACCCAGAACAAATTGTTACCTTATACTAAGAATATTTAGTAGGCAGAAGTGATTTCTAGACCCGTGCTGGAAGGTACAGGGAGCAACATATATATATATTGTATGTTAGGGTACTTATTACATTGTATTTTTTTTTTTTGCATTTTAGTTTGTGAAATAAAATGTTGATTCATTTGTTTGACTAATCTTTGCTCTTGATTTAGCAATTGAACTTCCTGTGTTTAACACTGGATAGTTTGTTATGTATCTGATGGCATAGCAGATGTGACAGACAGATGCTAGATTGTTTTATATTCTAATCCCTGCCCTTGGTAAGGGCACTTCATCAGAACAAAGTCCGCAGTATCAGTCAGCTACAGGTCAGATAGCAGTGTACCAGAATCAGAACATGGATACCTTAAATTAATACTTATGCATGATACATAGTATAATTGCACAAACTGATTTTGCATTTTTTTTTACTTACATTTTATAACTAATATCAGCTATATTGCACATAATATAAGACTAGTACCATGTAATAAGGGTACTTTTTATCCATTTGACTATTATTTGTTTCAGTATTTTCAAATAATGCCCTCTGGTTATTTGGAGTAAAGTTTGCATGTGGGCATATGCCTCCCATGTCATAATTATACTTTTAATACAAACGTCTATTCTAGAGAAGTATTTTTCCAGTGACAACTAATATAAAAGGCTGTAAATGAATCTTGCAGTACTGGAGGAGACAGCTTGGGGTTGGGTGTGGTAATCAACATGTGAGGAAAACCTAATGCCATAGATGAATGTAAATGGGAAATCCACTGAAAAACAATGACCTTCAAATTAACTTTTGTACATTCCTGGCTTCCTGCTTCAGAATAAGAGGTGTATATTCTATCATCCTGCAGTCTGGCTCGGGCATCCTGAGTTTGATAAGTGGCTTGGGTGATTGAAGGCATAGGCAGGGAAGATGGGCATGCTTATCATGGGGGCAAGGAGCATGCTGAAGTGGCAGATCACATGTCACCCCTAGTGGAGCCCAGGACCGATGTGATCACCAAATTAAAGGAAGCAAAACAGCCAGGGAAGCATGGTTGTCCTAGTGTCTGGGGTATGCACATCATCAAGGACACAAATCATAACCTGCCCACCATGAAAGGATATGGCAGCGTGTGAGGGAGAGGTTGAGGTCCAGGAAAATTCCCAGCTTGTCCACAACATCATAAAGCTGGCTGCAACTACACTCTCCAAGATAGTGGTGTAGCAGTACATGTTCCTAACAGCCAGAAGGACAGGATCCACCTGGCTAAGGGTCATGATGGGATACCCTCATTATGCTGGCTCCAAAAGTGCTTTGTAATAGGAAAAGGTTAAAAAATGGGAGTGTTTCAGACTTTACATAACTCTGCTCACACCTTTCTGTCTTACTGTGTAGGTGTTGCTTAAAGTGTATTGATATTTTGGCACATACCACAGATATGACAGTTATGTTATTTAACTAAAAGAAAAAAAAACAGCATAATATATATATATATATATATATATATATATATATATATATATATATGTGTGTGTGTGTGCATGTATGTGTATATATAGCTATCTATATAGCTATCTCTCTCTCTCTCTATGTATATATATATCTATACCAGATTTTTCCTGACATGTAATAATAAAAAAGACTCATGTTTTAATAATCCTTGTGTAGTATTTGTTAAACAGTCCTGTTGCTAAATCCTCATTATTATACATATTGTACTTCTCTCTGCCTCCAATCATTGTCATCTGCTGCTCTGGAATTATGTTTGCAACAGCTGTGACATCTCACCTACTTTAATTTTATCACTCGATAACTTCCATCAAACCATGCCACCCTGTCACCTCTCTGGAGGCAATGTTCCTCTATATAGGCCAAAACTTCTGCTCTAGGCACCTGCCAGCTGTGTTTCCTTTTTTTTAATCTTCTCAATTTGTATTGATGTCAGGATGGTAATTACCTGTTCAAATGTGAGTATTGAAAGTCTATCTAAAGGTTTGAATTGTAGTCTCCAACAACCTAGAAGCATATGGAACCTAATACTACAGTTTCCTAATAGCCTTTGAGACTTATATTTCTTGCCAGGATGCACAATTCTACTCAGGAAGATGTGCTATTTAAGCATATCAACTGACCATTAAGACAGTTTAGAAAAGCAACATTTCTCACTTTATTATCAATGCACTTTCACAGAAACTTTGCTTTCTGCTCTAAGCTAATTTAATGTTTTCTAAAATTACATAGCATAAAAATGATGTACTTTAGAGTAGAGACATGAATTATTTTGAAATAATATATTTAGTGTATAGTCCTTTAAAGGAATGCTTGTTACTTTTGTGTTTTAGTGTGGTTTCTCTTTTTCTAATTGGAAGTGATAACTGTCATCCTTAATCGCATAATATTGAAAAGAGACATTTAGCTGGCTTACAGTTTCACAGTGATAAATTATGTCTTATATGAAATTTTATTTGAGGTAGGCCTTTAAATGTGAGCTTATGGCAAACCTCTAGGTGTAAATGCTTTGGAACTACACCACCCAGTCTTGTTGTGGACTGAAATCTCCAGATTAAAGATGGTTTTGTTATTTACTTACTTAACTAGTTAAAATAAGTTACCCTGCTGATCTGATGCCCATTTTCAGTAAAGGCCTATCAGTTTCATGAAAGCTAGATTATTATGAAGAGTAACTGATTGAGGATGAACTTTAAGCATTACTCCTCAGCACAGACTAGAAAATGTAGTTTACACATTAACAATCTATTAGTAACTTTATTAAAGCAGTGAGAGCAGACAGTTGAGGCCTACACACATTCATGAATTCAGATGCCTGGTATTCCCAAATTATAATGCAGAGTTCAAGTATGCATGCTGTTTAAGTGTTATTTACACTGCCTGAAAACAGCCTGCATACTACATAAACATTATCCACTGTGAATTGTGTTGCCTAGTCTGAACTAACAGTGAACATCATAATATGTTTTTCTTAAAACATATCATTTTATCATTTATTTAGTTATTTATTAATTAATTCATCTGCTAATTGAAGTGACTCACAAGCCATAATGACAAGCCCGTTTTCAGTGATGACCTACATATACTAGTTGCTTAAATGACTTTCTCAGCGTCAGGAAGTAGACTGCAGGATGAAGATCACTGCAGCTCATTGTTTTGGTCGCCTGTATTAATATGCAATGCAATGTACAAGCGAAACAAACTGCAGGGAGTATTGAATGAAATACACAGCTAAAATTATACATCCAACTTTAAAGTTAGTGTTACATATTCTAACTTTAACCCAGAGATGCAAGTTAGTGTCCTTACAACAAAGTTTGCTTAATAGCCTTAGGACTACATGACTACATAAATATCAGTCAAAAGAGTTTTGTAAAAGAAAAGTTCTCAATTTTATTTATGAGTGAATACTTATTTCTAATCAATTCTAAAATAGTGCTGCGCTGTCCAAGAATTTAATGACAATGACCAAGTAATACATTTTGATATAAGTCCTTGTTTCTTGTGTAGGTAATATTGCCTTTTTAGTACTGTTCCAGTTTAATGCAATAGTTTATAAAAATGTTCACTGTTTATCAAATATCTAGTAAGTCAGTAGATTCTATGTTTTTTATTTATTTTACATTTGTTGACCGGGCTAGTCCAACTGGATACATATCCATTTTCAGCAGAGGCCCGGGAGATAAGTCTGCAGAAAAAAATAGCAAAATAAAACATTTTACAAACAATGCTGTTACAGGTTAATACATAAATTATCATAGAGGTCTAAGTACCTCCCATTTTAAAAATTTGAGTACAATACTAAAAATAGGACTAATATTATACTATAGACTGGGAAGAAATAGGTCTGGGATAACAGGAAAATAAAACCTTTATATTTACAGAGAGTATTAGAAGTTAGGCTGGAAAAATCAAAGAGGACAGAAATACTTCACAGTGCCGAAGGCAGGTAGTGGACAAAATTACAGAGAGGATAGAAATACTTTGCAGTGCAGTAGGCAGGTACAGTTCAGATTGCAGATAGAATACAGAAAGTCAAATTAAAAGAGGCATAAGTGTGTCTTTTATATATATTAAAGAGTTTCCACACTAAGAGTAAGCTTAGGGCATGAACAGAAGGGTAAGGGATAGCAAAAAGGTAAAGTGGCAAGAAGGAAGGTAGAGCTAGTTATAGGGAAATAGTGGGTAGGCAGTACCTGTTATGAGTAGAAAAAGTAGAAAACTGATCAGTCAGGTTTAGTACAGAGGCATAGCCAGTGTGTTCTTAGGAAAAGTTTCAGTTTGTTTTTGAAAAGAGATGTGGAGGAAACTGAAGAAAGTTCACTGGGGAGAAGGTTCCAGGATTTTCCAGCAGTGTTGCTGAAAAGAGAGTCCCCAGCCTTGTTATTAGATTTAGAGGTGTTTACAAGAAGTTTGTGTGATGAGCGCAAGGAATCCAGATTCTTATAGGGATAGATGAGGTTAGTTAATATAGGAGTACTGGAAGGTTGGTAAAGAGTCTTATGGGCAATGGTTAGTTGGTGGAATTTAAGCAGATTCTGAATTTCTAGCCATCCAAGCTGCTTAAGATTATAGCAGTGGTGGGTTCTGAATGGGTTGCCGGTAGCAAACCTGGCAATGTTATTGTAGGAGATATCCAGTTTGGCGAGGTTATTTTTAGATAAATTAGTAAATATGGGTGAGGCATAGAGGAGTGTAGAGATTAGATGGGTGTGAGCAATAGTTTTTCTGACTGTTGGTGAAAGGAATGCTTTGATTCTGTAGAGAGAGCCTAGCTTTTTATTGATGGTTTTTATCGTATTGTTGATATGTGTGTCAAAGTTAAGATTGTTGTCTATGGTAATACCAAGTAGTTTAGTAGTTGGGTCAGGTGATATGGGAGTACCATTTGTGGATATTACTGAGAAATCTATTGGGACAGTCTTACGAGTAGGATTGAAAAGGAGTAGTTTTGTTTTTTTGGGGTTCAACAGAAGGCAATGTTGTGTAAACCATTGTTCTACTGTATTAAATACTTCTTGGGTAAGGGAGTGAAGTTTAGAAGTTGATGTGGCTGTACATATAAGTGTAGAATCATCAGCGTACTGAACACATGTAGCTTGGGGGATTGCTAGATGAAGGTCATTGATAAATATGGAGAAAAGAAGAGGACCTAATATGGACCCTTGAGGGACACCAATGTTAATGGGCAGGTGGGTAGATAGAGTGTTGTGCCAAAGTACTGCCTGTTGTCTGTTATCTAAATAGGATTGGAACCATTTAATAGTGAGTGTATCTAGCGAGAGAGATTTGAGGATATTTATAAGTATTTGGTGATTAACCATATCAAATGCCTTGGACAGATCGATAAATAGTGCTGAGGAGAGCATATTGGCATTTCGGTTTTTGTTAATACAGTCAGTAAAGGAAAGGAGGGCAGTAGTAGTGCTGTGGGATGGTCTGAAACCATGTTGACAGCTGGAAAGTAAGTTATTTTGGGTTAGGTGTTCTAGCAGTTGCTTATGGATGCATTTTTCCATTAGTTTTGCCAAAGGTGAAAGTAGGGCTATGGGACGGTAGTTGGAGAAATCAGTAGATTTTCCACCTTTCTGAAGGGGGATAATGTGGGAGACTTTCCAGATGCTAGGGATGTGTCCTTCACTAATGGTTCTGTTAATCAGAATGGAAATGGGATAGGCTACGGATTTGGCTGATTTCTGTAGATATTCAGCTGGTAATTGATCTGCTGAAGGAGAGCAAGGTTTAAGTTTTTGGATAAGAGAAATAATATATGTTGTAGGTACGGGTTGGAAGAGAAAAGGAGGGGGTGGAATTGCGTTAGAGATAGGTAAAGTGAAATTATTAGGTGATAGGTGACTGGCAAGTGATTGAATGGCCTCAGTGAAAAAAGTATTGAAGGCATTGGCAGTGTGCTTTGGGTTCTCCTGGTCTGTGCCTTGTGGGTTAGGTGTAATGGAGTGACCTGGGTGTAATAGTTGGTTAATACTTGCCCAGAATTTTGTAATAATGTAATAATGTAATAATGTAATGTAATTACATTATTTGACTTAGCTGCTATTTTTTGACATATAATTTCATTAAGTATGTATGCATGTATGTATGTGTACATGTATGATTATATGACAAGAGACTGATGAAGCCATCAATATCCGTTCCACTGACTGCTCATCATCAACTTCTGATCCATCTAACTCTGCACAAAAGTGGGGAAGAGGACACACTTCCTACATTTCCTAAGCCCACTTCTAACTGACCCTGTTGTTTATCATTGTTGATAAGGGAGGTAGTCACCCATAACTTGTTGACCTTTTGTTCACTGACATAGTAGCAATCAAGAGGCTGTCTCTACTGGAATTGTATGTTTGTCTGTATATCCTGACTGTTCCTTTGCCCTTTGCTGATAAGTGTATATTCTGATGTAGAAACAATGGAACACTCACCAAAAGTGTATGCTCAAGCAAAGGCACTATGATGATCTTTATTTGTTTGATTTATTTTATTTTTATTTACTTATCCTTTATTGACTACATCAGTCCCACTAGGCTGCTGACCTCTTTTCCAGGGAGACCTGAGGTGGTACTTATATGGACTAGGGGAAATTTGGCAAAAGCACCATGAAAACTCCTCTAGTCTTTTTGAAAACTGCCATAAGATATTTTATATTCACCTGAACTAACACAAACTCAGGCATATGTGGCCTCATTTTAAGACATCCTCCCTGTAAGGAGTCTCTTCTTCCCTGTCTAGAAAACCCATATAGAAGCAGTGTGTTTTCCAAACCATGTAATCACATGCTGCACTCATGGAAGCAGAGGAGTATAGCAGCAGCTACAGACACCTACCACGCCTGTAGTCTTTACACCAAATTAGCACCATTCTGTAGGCCATTAAATGCATGAGAGCAAAAAGACAGATGCAGTTTCTTTTGTTGTGGCTGAAGTCCTCAGTCAGTACATATTTTCAGCTGAGACTTTATTAATACTTGAAGGAAGTCATTACACCTGTGGTGTAATGTTTTGCAATGACCATGGTTCCTCTTACCTTTAGTCATCATCCCATTCACTGGTGTGTCCAAATACGTAGCCTAACATAGCCAGTAAAAGAACAGGACAACAAGGAATCAGCCTTCATTCAGATTTGACAGTTTGCAACCTGCTGTACGTCAGATGATCCTAGCACTTTCATTGTTTAGTCCTTGTCCTATTTTCTTTACCTTCAGGGTTTTATGCTCCTTCAATTTTTCAGTTGTTTTAAAACTACCATTTGGAACACTAGACATCCATTGGCAACTAATATTCTAGCAAATTAAAATAAGTAATACATGTTAACTGTCCTTGTCCTAAATACTGTTTTGCTAATCTGCCCTGATTTACTAGCAGATAGTTTAGTGAAACTAGTACAATAAAGGCTCACTTGATATCACATTTGTTTTAACAAGATTTAGCATGTGTATAAAATGTGAATTTAGAAAACTTGCCAGAGTACGTCCTCCCCTTTACTCAACATACAAATCTCAACTGGCCTGTTACCTGTATGACACGTTTATGATTTTTTGCTTGTTTGTTTTAAAGATGAGTTATAGCTCTGTGCTCATCTATGTGATTGTATGAGTTATAGCTCTGTAACATGTATGTGACTGTATGAGTTATAGCTCTGTAATCATGTATGTGATTGCCTTCTGTGTTCAGCTGATGTTGAACTCAGTCTCTCTCCTGCACTGAAATTCACAGTTTAGTTAGATAGCTAAGTTCAAGTAATGGACTTAGATAATGAGCCCTTACATTTTGGCAATCTCAGAAATGTGACACATATCATATATCCTGCAGTGACTTCTAAACTGCAATATTGGTGAATGAAGTACTGCTATCCAAGACAAAATAGACCCCACCACCTGAAGCTGTTGGCAAGAAGGAAGAAAAACATTTAAGATTATTAAAATCTGGGTGGTGCAATGGTTGGCATTGTTACCTCATAGTAAAATGTTTTCTGGTTTGATTCTCAGCTGGGTGCCTTCTGTGCAGAGTCTACATATCCTGTCTGGGTTCACATAGGTCCCCTCTGGGTGCCCTGGTTTTCTCCCACATTTCCAAACACATGCATTTCTCCCTAGGCCTCTGCTGAATATGGGCTCTGTCCCAGCTGGACTTTCCCAGTAAACACGTGTTAAATAAATAAAGATGGCTGGATTCCATTCAGAGTTAGAAAATGCACAACCATTATGAAAGCACAGTCACAAGGTTCAAAGGGAACTAGTCATAGTAGGGTGCTTTATTATTCCATGGCATGGTCAGAGCAGTGAGTATTGAATTTATGACTGCATTGTTGTTGGATTTTACAACATACACAATGCCCTCTGCTACAGTCATTGCTATAGGTTCATAGGTTCATAGGTAGGTACTAGGCTATTGGCCCTAGGGCCTATACAAGCCTAGCCGTAAAGGTACCCTGGCTTTCGCAACCCAAGAAAATTATTTTCCTGTGCCCCTGCCAAGCAGAACCACAGAAGTGATCCCCGGGGTGAATTTCTTATTATCCATCCAATCATCAAGATTTTTCTTGAAGACTGCTAATGAGGAGCTCTGTTAGACATAGATAGGTAGTCTGTTCCAGAGTATGGGAAGTCTCTGGGACAGGAATCTATCCCTCCAGCATGTTCTGTTTATTGTATTGACAAGGTTTACGACCCTAGAGCGCTGGAGTTTTTTTAGTCGGTCTGTGTAAGGCATCTGTTTGAGGCCAGTAATCCTCTTTGTGAGGTATCTTTGTGGCCTTTCCAGTTGTTGTAGATGTCTTGTGAGGTACATACCAAAAGGGGCGTTGTACTCTATAATGGGTCTAATGAGTGATGAGTAGAGGGGAACAATGACCTCTTTTTTTCTGGATGAGAAACCTTTTGTGATGAGGTGTGCCACGTAGAAGGATTTCCTGACCACTGTGGCGATGTGATTATCAAAGGAGAGACTACTGTCCACCTGTGTCCCAAGGTCTCTTATCACACTTTCAGTGTTAAGTAGACTACCGCCTATGTGGTAGTTCATGGGTACAAAGTTTTTACCAAAGGGGATGACAATGCACTTTTTGGCATTGAGCTTGAGACCATGGCTTTGACACCAGGCATCTGTCTCAGTGAGGCCCTTTTGTAGGATGTCCACATCGTTAGGAGTTTTGATTATGGCTCCTAGTTTGCAGTCATCTGTGAATTTAGTTAGCCAAAGACCTTCTGTGTTAGCCTGTGCTTCAGAAAAGTAGACACCAAACAGGAGAGGACCCAGGACTGAACCCTGTAGTACTCCACTTGTCACTGGTCTGAAGTCTGATTTGGAGTCAGCTACTTTCACAGTGTGGGTTCGGTCAGTAAGCCAGTTGGCAACCCATCTTGTGACATAGGGATTTATACCTAGTTTAGTGAGTTTATCTATAATTCCAGAGTGGGGGATGGTGTTGAATGCCTTGGCGAGATCTAGATATGCTGTGTGAACCACCTTACCCTCATCTATGGCTTTGGTGACTGTTTCAAATAAGTCTATCAGGTTTAGGAGACATGATCTGCCTTTTACAAACCCGAACTGTGTGGAGTCCAGAGTTTGGAGATCTCCAGTGTCTTTGTTTATGAGTTCCATGATGATACATTCCATGGCCTTGCAGACCGGGCTCATCAGGCTAATGGGGCGGTAGTTCCCTGGGTCTGTTGTGGCCCCTCCTTTGTGGAGTGGGAAAACCATCGCGGTGCGCCATTCAATGGCACAAAGCCTGAGGTGAGGCTATGATTGAACATGGTACTTAAGTGGCGTGCCAGTTCACTCTGTAGTTCATGCAGAAGACAGCCTGGGATGTTGTCAGGTCCCATGGATGCTGTGTTCTTGGCTTTGAAGAATGAGGTTTTTATCTTTGCAGCCATGATTACAGGAACTTTGCATTCTTCGGGTATAAAGATAGGCCCTTTAGGGGGCGAGAGGGGGGTAAAGTTAGCACTGAACCTCTCTCCCAGGATGTTGGCAATATCATTTGGTTCTGTATATTTAGTGTCATTGTGTTGTAACTCAGAGCAGATCTGAGTGTTGCCATTGAGAGTCTTGACATAGCTATAGAATGCTTTGTGGTTGTCTTTAGAATCAGTGGCGATTTTCATAACTAGCTTTGGAGGATTTTATGAGGGATCTCAGCTTCTTATTGAGGCTGACCAGAGAGTTCCTCCAATCATGGGATTTTACTTTTTTTTTGCAACAGTTTCTTTCTTCTGTTTTAGAGTTTTTTTTATGGCAGAAGACCACCAGATTGGCTTCCTTATTTTGGAGGATAGCATCTTGATTCTGTTAGGGATAGCACGATCCCTCCACTCGTGTAAGTGCTTATAAAGTGCATTTGTGTAGAATTCTGCAGTCGTACCTCTATTGTCCATCTGCATGGGTGTCGTGAAGTTTGCCACTTCTGTCTTAAGAAGCATGAAGTTGGCTTTGGAGAAATTTTTTACGGTTGTTTTCCTAATGTGGGGTGGGAGTGGGATGTGGATGTCTGGGGTGATTAGCTTGTGGTTGGATCTGACCAATGAGGAGCTGACCTCTGGTGTGGAATACCGGTCACCCATGTTGGTGATGACCAGGTCTGGGATATTGCTGCCCATGGTGGGGGTGTAGATAAGTTGATCCAAGGCATTGGAATTGATGATTTCCAGAAAACGTTGAGCAAAAGAGTTGGTACACGAGTAGTTTTCACAGTTAATGGTAGGGTAGTTGAAATCACCCATTATTAGGGTGTTGGGTTGTACCTTAATATTTTCCAGTTTATCAAGAAAAGAGGAGTGGGAATCCTGGGGCATGGTGGGGGGTCTGTAGCAAGCTACAATCTGGATTGCGGTTTTGCCCAAAGAAAGTTGAACTTGGATAATCTCGGATGCATTATGCTGAGCAACTAGCTTGGAGGTGTGGATATCCTTAATGAATATGGACACCCCTCCACCTTTAATGTTTCGGTCCGGGTTTGATGGCCAAAAGGTGTGGTATGAATTATGGCCTGGTAATGCAGGGGTGCTATCTGGAGCTTTGAACCAGGTCTCTGTCACTGCACAGATGTCGATGTTCTCCATTTTAAGGAGTGCCTCGAGTGAGTGCATTTTGAGGTTTAGACTTCTAGCATTGAGTAGCATTACTCTCAGATTTTGCTTGCTTGTAACTGTTATGGTGGTGAATTTGTCATTTGAACCTTACTTAAAAAAGGCACTATAGGGGTGGCAATAGCCTTTGCCAGTGTCCGGAATCCCAAGGGCGACAGGTGCAGGCCATCTCTGGCAAAGCAGCGTTGTCTGTTGATCATGTCATCCCAGGCAGACAGATACTGGATTCCCTTAGAATGACACCAGAAGCTTAGCCAATTGTTGAAGTCAGTCATTTTGTCCTTGTACTGTGGTATCATTCTGGGTGATGGCAGGATGCTACTCAGGGCTAGGGACATACCTGCCTGGGCTACAAGATCGGAGAGCTCCTCCATGTCTTTTTTCATGTAATCCAGGAGGTACATCTCAGGTCATTCACACCAATATGGACAATGACACAGTCATATTTGTACTTGTTGTGGAGTGACCTGAGTGCATGCATTATGTGGCGGATCCTGGCACCCGACAGGCAGCTGACAGTAACTTTCTCCTTGTTTAGCCTGGTGAGTGGAACATCAGTGTGCCTGACTATTGAGTCACCTATGACTAGAGTTTGGGTACGTTATGTCTTACGGGCTGTAGTTGAGTGGCACACTGAGTATGTCGGCTATGTATCATTTGGGTTGTGTTGGGGGGGTGGAGGTTGGTTGCATTTCTGCTTTGGAGGTCTCGGTTGTTTGGGCAGATTTTTACTGAGAGCCTCCATGAATGTAGGTGTGTGTTTTCTGCTTCTGTGTGTGTGTTATGGTGGTGTAGGTTTTAAGGGACTATGTGATGAGTGTGATGCGGTGCAAGTGTTTACCTTCTCCTCTTGACTGTCTAGTCCAGTCTTCAGTGAAGAGAGCTTTGCTTCCAGTTTGGATATAAGTGCATCTCTCACAGGTGGTAGGAGGAGAGGGTTGTCTGTGTACATGAGGCAATTGCTGCATTGTCCCAAGATGCTCAGATTCATCAGGTAGACAGGAGAAAACACCGGGAGCTGACTTTTAGACATGCCTGGATAGGTGCTTATTTATTAAGTACTAGAAACTGTTTTCCTCTAGACAAGTGAGGAAAGTTGAGTTCTGTAGTAATTTGTAGCTTATTTAGTGCTTACAACAAGTTCCAAACAAGTGCTGAGCTCAAAGAAATAGATTTGAGTGCTAACACTAAAAAGCTGGCTAGTTGCAAGGGAAAATTTGAAGAGCACACTTTATGGTGCCAGGAATAGTTTAACCCTGGTTAAGTGTGTGTGTGTGGGGGGGGGGGGGACTCAGGAGCTCAAGACCTGCCAGAGGAAAGGGGGGAAGCAAGCTTAGAATGTTTTTTTTTCAGTAAAGTGGAAATGGATAAAGCTGGAACAGAAGTTAATTCAGCGTTAAGAATCTGAGTAGGTTGGCCTTCACAAATGTTCTCTGTTAGATTGAATAAACTAATGACACTAGACTGGGAGGAGTGTCACAGATCAAATATATAGTATGGGCGGGCAACTGCAAATCCACCAAGTATAAGAACACCACAACACTAGGGAGGGTGAGTGGGAAAAATTACAGTTCCTTGCTGTAGCCAATAAATGAAAGTTTTAAACAGATCAAGGAGCAAGCAGACTCTAGAGAATGCTTTTAACTGTAAACAGACAATTATAGTAATGCACACTATTACAGTTCCTAGCTGTAGAACACAGAAACCTCAAAAAATCAAAAATGCACAGTAAAGCTCAGAGAGAGCACTCACAAACAGAAAATGGAACTCTCAGTATGAAAAAGCAGTTTACAGTTAAGTAATTCAGTAAACATGCAATTAGAGTAATGAAACAGTATCTGTTTTTTTAGGCTAGGTTATGCAAAAATGGTTCACTGGCAGATGGTTTACTTTTTACCCAAGAAACCCTTGACCTTTCCTAGCTACTCTAATATGCCACCTTACTATTTAGCTAGCATTCATTAGGAGTTTCAGGAGTTAAATCATCAAGTAGAAGACACTGGCTATTTGGATCATATTAGTTAGCTAACCCTGTACAGATTAAGCTGTTGCATTCTTCAGCTGGCTGCTGCCAGCAAAGTAATCAAGTATGTTCCCAGCAATGGAATCCAAACTATTAAATAATCAATCTTGTGAAGGAATAAGGAATGTAATCTGCATACGAATAAAGAAAATGGAAGTGTTAAAGACCTATATCATTTCTTTATGCAAGAAGTCCTATCAAAAAATATATTTAGCCAATCAAGCAAAGTTTCTATTTATCTCCCAACTGAGCTGAAATAGCTCAGATGGGAGAGAATTAGACTGAAGAGGTCTTAATAGCAAAATAATAATGGAAATCATACAAAATTTTGGATGGGTGTAAAAGCTATGCTAAAGAAGGAAAGCAGCTGTAACTACAGGCTATTTTTCTACCCAAACATGTCAAGACCGCAAATGCCTTTATGTATTATTCCCTTAACATATTAGCAAACTTCACTAAAAGCTCTCTTTCAGATCAGGTATCTGATACTGTTCTGAGATAAGATGCTCTGAACTTCACTCCCTAACCATCATCTATCACGATTGTGAAGCATATCCTGTCTAAACTATGTATGGTGCCTTTTCAACTGATAATGTTTTACCTTTACCTGCATACATAAAATGAAAAAAGAAAGGCAAGAAGTCTGATGCTGTGATAGTTGACTATTTAGCAATATATATTGTATGGCTCAGCTGTACAAAGCTCAGTTAGGAAGCACAGTTTACCTACATGAGATTCTGTATTACCCTTACAGTGCCAGAGCATATAGCCTTAACAGTATCAGTTGTTCTGTGACTACAATGTGAAATATAAAGGACGTGCACTTTTACTGTGTATCTACATACATTTCTTTCAATGTAATATTATGTTGCTAATGTTAAATCAACTGCATCCTTGCCACAGGCATAGTGTATTACATAAAAATTGGTAGCTATACTGCTGAAACAGTGGGTCGACCTGGCTGCCCTAAGCAGCATACTTGGGAAGCATTCAACTAAAGAAGCAATTAATTTACAAATTCTAACTCCTTTACCATTCTTTACTGCTTGTTCAATTAATCTCTGAGTTGTGCTGTTACAGTAAATACTTTTTGTGGATATAACTGAAGAAAGTGCTGACTTGTGTTTAGAATGATGAAAAACTATCCAAGATATACAACCTTGTTAGGATGCACACACGTATGTAGTCTGGAGGAAAAGATGGACAGATTGAAAGTGCTAGTAGCTCTAGTGCTTTAATTCATAATGAATATTAAGGCCCAAGCAGCAGCTTATATAGAAACTGATGACAGCCTTTCCACTAAGGTAGCTTTTCTGAAGTCAGCCATGAACATGTAGAGTGCGTAATTGCAAGATCGTATGACAGTCCAGTGAGCTCACAAACTGCTGATCTGCAGAACCTACAAGGTAAAGTTGAGGACTTAAAACTGACATCTGCATTATAATGTAAGATTTCAGGGTTAACAGAGTGTTTGAATATGGTAGAATTTCAGCAAAATCTCATACCAAAGGCTTTAGACTTGCATTTGCTGGGTCTGTTAGTCTTTGATGACATGAATCTCAGAAAATAGTCTTTAAACTGCTCAAGTTTTCTGATGAGAAACATTTCCTTAGGGAATTGAATGAAAGGAAGTCATTTTTATTTATCTGGAAGAAAATAAATCTCTTCTAAGAATTTGCATCGACCACAGTGAAGAAGTGGAAGGCTTTTGCTGAAGTGCAACATTTTTGTTTTAAAACAACCTTTTAACAAAGCTATGTTATGTAACAGACATGTATAAAATATGGAAAAAGAGATAAAACGTTTATTCCCCAGAAACTGCCATGCTATTCTTCAAGGGAATTTGTTAAAGGACAATGTTATTAAAGATATGCAAAAGAAGGTAGTACTGTGGAAGGCTCAAAGAAAATTATCCATCCAGATAAGTTCACTGTACTTTGTAGTGCTTGTGGGCCATTTATAATGTTTCTCCAGAAGAGGTGACCTTAAGCAAACTATAAAATATCCTGTGGACTTGCCTAGGAAGTCAGTATTGAGGAACCTTTAGGATACTCAGTCTGCACTTGAAGCTTAGAAGCCTTTAAACATCCTAGATCATGATAATATAAGCATGGACACACAATTTGCTGTTAAGGAAAAGACACTGAAGACCATGCCACCAAAACAATTTTTAGCCACCAATATTGACAAGCTCTTAGGACCAAGAAAGAAGAAAAAGAAGAAGAAGCAGAAAGAACACAGGCTGTGTAAATGAAAAATTGGCTTGACATAACCTAGTTGGTTATCTGGACTGGCAAAGGACTTTTGAAGACATCTAAACTGCTTGGCCTTGCAAGGTGTAAGGTCCTATTAGGGTTATAGCTGAGGGCTTGGTTGGTGATTATGGGCAACAGTGAAGCCTGGAGGCATGCCTTGGACAACACAACATAATCACACCTATTTTAGACCTCATGTTAATATTTTTACTACTTTTTTTTTCTTGATAAATGGTTGATTTTCCCACTTGAAAAAAACACTTTGGGTCTATTGCTTATTGTAGTAAAATTCACAATATTAAATCCCTACCCTCATTAGGGACCTCTAATTATCTGGCTTTAGAATTTACAGTAGTTTCCTATATTAATACTTCTAAACTGGTTATAACAAGTTATGACTGCTCAAGGATAAATAATCAATTATTTTTTGAAGAAATTACTGACATAGACTGGAACACTCATGTTTCATCTGTATCATCAGTAATTCGTTCGTTGTTTGAGAGCAAATGCTCATCGTTATTAAAAAAGTGCAAAAAGGTTAGATTAATTGGCCAAAATGGATTTCACCACCAAAGTGGAAAAGGAAATTAACTAAATTAGTAAAGAAAAAGAAGGATCAAATTGTTTAAATGATTTGGTTCACTTTCCTTAAAGAAAAAATAAATATTTTGTGGATTATTGAAAAATCAAATGAAAGCATCCAAAACTGCTTATCATGAGTCATTGGCTAAGATGTTGATATTAAAACATTTTATAATTATGTCAGCTGTTGCAAAATGCTAACAATAGATGTGGTCCTATTCTTATTTAGGATACAGTTCTTCGTAATTCTTCTCAAATAGCTGCAATTTTATATATCTTCACTATTCACCAAATACTGTAATTAGAAATCACAGTTCTAAATAAATCTCATACTTCATGTTCATTAATCACAGAAGATATGGTGAGATCTGCTTAAAATGTGGTTAATAAGAGAAATTGTTATGACTCTATACCAGATAGTTTCATTTATAATTTTTCTTGCCAAGTGATACAACCTTTAAAGTTATTATATAATATAATATTAGTGAATAGCACTGTTCTAGATTCATCACTGTACCAATGTGGATCTTTTGACAATACTACTATAAGTCTGGCCTCACTTATGGTCAATTACTTTGAGAGGTATTTATTATCACTTCTAAACATCCATGAAAATGGACTAGCACTGGTTGATTTTAAACATGGTTTTACAAATCTACTTTTTCCAGTTTGACTGGATTTTATTAAACAGTGAAGCAGTAGATAATGGCCTTAGTGTTGGGGTTGCAAACTTAGATCTATCAAAGGCTTTTGATAGTATCCCTCATGGAATGATAATTAATTCTGTGATAAATCATATGATAAATATGTATATTACTGAGTGGGTAAGGTGCTGGCTTAGGCACAGATGCCAATGTGTTAAAAGTCACAGCCACTTTTTTAAACTGGACAGAGATTGCTACTGTTGTCCCACAGGGGTTTGTTTTAGGTCCCATACTATTCAACTTGTATTTCATGTTTACCTATTAATAACACTTTTGGCAGAGTAAAAACGCTGATGTCATTAAACTTGGAGCATTTTTAACATAGTTATCATATTATTTAGCATTTTAATCATATCTGTGCAAACTGTTTGAATTACTAAATAAAATGGGTCCTACTATCAATCCATCCATCCAGCTAAGAGTGATGTTATATAAGTTTGTGATTTCAGACCTCGACAACCTTTTATTTTGGGAAATCAAGTAATACAGGATGTGATGGAATAAAGAGATCTTGGTGTGCTTATGTATATGCTTCAACCTAACGTTAAATAAATTGAAATACTTGTTATGGAAATCTGTCAATGCTATTGTTTTGATAATCATGGAGAAAGTAGGAATCACTACCCCTCTTTCGTCATCTTTTATACCACACTAAATAAGTCTTTCCTTTAGATAACATTTGTAGAATATATTTCTCTCTTTCTCTTTAAGTACTGACTTGGGGTACCTTATTAAATGTCTGCTTTTAACTATTATTATTATTATGTGCTGTTTTTATTCTCACATATTTTTAATTTATACAGATTTTGAATATTGCACATAACCTGCAGTATCTGCTGCATTATGTGCCATATCTGTCAATTGCCTGTAAATCCATTTCAAGTGCTTGTGATTACAATATTTTTTTCTTGAATGGCTTGTGGACTGGGTCATGCTTTAAAAGAGTCTTCAGACCAGTGTACTTAACTTCCTCACCACTGTGGACACATGGCAGTCAAAGTTCAGCTACTATCTGTGTACATAGATCTCTCACCTTCTTACAGGTTTGCTATTGATGCTGTAATTTGCAGGAGTATTTGACTTCCCAAAGGGTATGATAATGCACTTTTTTTTTTTCATTTAATTTTAGGCCATGGTTCTGGCTCCAATCATTTGTCTGATCTAGACCTTCCTGAAATATATCTACATTTTTGGGAGATTCAGTAATTCCCCCAGCTTGCAGTCATTGGCAAACTTTGTCATCCAGAGCCCTTCCATATTAACCTGACTTGAGAGCCATATATTGCAAACAGAAGTGGTCCCAGCATCTGTGACACACCACTAGTAACTGGCCTCTTGTTGGATCTGGATTCACTCACTTTAACCACATGTGTCCTGCAAGTGAGCTAAATGGTTATCCATCTAGTGATGTAACAATTTATGCCCAGTTTTGTGAGTTTATTTATAACACCTTAGTGGGGAATGGGGAACTGCATCAAATGCCTTGGCTAGGTCAAGGTAGGTGGTATGTACTGTTTTATCCTTATCCATGACCTTAGTGACTTTCTCAAAGAAATACACCAGATTCAATAGGCGTGACATGCCCTTGGCAAAGCCAGACTGGGTTAGGTCCTGAGTTTGGAGGTTTCCTATGTCATTATTTATCAGATCCAATTTTATTATTTCCATGGCCTTTTATATAAGATTACTCAAACTTATGGGACTGTATTTTCCCAGGTCAGTAGATGGTCCCCCTTTATGCAGAGGTATGATTGCTACTGTTCTCCAATCTATCGGGACAAAGCCAGTCTGGAGGCTATGGTTAAATATAAATCTTAATAGACCTAATAAGTCTTGATTTAAGCTGTTTAAGAGGCAATCTGGTACATCATCAGGCCCCATTGAAGCTGTAGTTGTAGCTTTAGAGCATGCAGCAACAACCTGTTCTTTGGTAATAACTGGCTGTGGAGTGGTGGAGGGTATTTCTTGGGAGAGAGCTGGGGGTGGTGCAGAGGGGACATTTGAGATGAATTTGTCAGCAAGTAGATTTGATGTATCTTCTAGATGAGTAAAGGCGATGACATCTACAACTAAGTCCACACATTGCGAAGTGCTCTTAAGAGTGCAGACATAACTGAAAATGCTGTATGGTTATCCTTAGCTTTGGAGGCTATTTGTACCTCAAAGTCTACTTTCAGAGTCTTGACTAGTTCTCTGAGCTGCTTTTTTATGAGGTACCTTTTGCCCTGTTGTACACATTCCCTCTTAACTTCTTGTTAGGATTTTCTTTCTTTTGTTGTACAACCTATTAACATCAGGTGTCCACCAGGATGACTTTTTTTGTGGTTTGACCTGAGTTTATTTCAATCTGGAACTGCTGTTTCTATATAGTTGTTTATATGGTTGTACAGGGCTTTAGCTATACCTCTGCATATGCTTCTGCATATTCTGGATTTGGGAGAGCTTGGAAACTAGCTATGCCATCCATTAATAGTGGGTAATTTACCTTAGAGAAGTTCTTAAAGGGTTTGGGGTTAGCTGGGGCACTAGTTTTATCTTTATTTCAAGGGAGACCTTTTTGTGATTTGATCTTACCAGTGAGGGCATTGCATGGAGGGACAGCACTTTCCTATATTTGTGAGAACCAAATCTAGGGTATTGTTCCCCTAGTGGTAGTGCAGATTAGCTGCTCCAGGGCATTTGAATTTGCAAAATCAAGAAATCTTTGGGCCTGCATGTTAGTGGTCATGTATGCCTCCTAAATAATGGAGAAGTAGTTAAAATCGCCCATGAGTATGGCATTGGATGGTGAGTGATTCTTCAGGTTTGATGTATAGTTTTCCTGGTTCATGGTGGGGGACCTGCAGCTACTTAAAAAAAATGGTAATGGATTTTTCCCATGGTTAATTGGACATGGAGTAGCTCAATCAAGCTATATTGTTTGACCAGCCTTGAGGTGTGCTTATCCTTTATATAGATAGATAGACCTCTGCCTTTTGGTCTTTCATGTTCCGTGGGTGGTCGGACTGTATGAAAGACATTGTAGCCATGCACAGCTAGAGTGATTTCTGTGGTTTTCAACCATGTTCCAGTAACTGCAGAGATGTTAGCATTCTCCGGGATGAGCAGAGCTATCAGAGAGTGCAGTTTCTTGTTGAGACTCCTAGTATTGAGCAGTAAAATATTTCGCTTTTCCTGAGCAGGTTTTGTTATGTTGGAAGGTTTGTCGGTTTGGCAATGCCTAAAAAGACACTATTGGAGCGAATAATGTTTTGACCAATACCTGAAAGCCTAGAAGTGACAGGTGAAGACTGTCCCTAGCAAAGAAGCAGCATGGCCTGTCAATCATTTCCTCCCAGAATGATAGGTATTGGACCCTTTTCAAATGACACTAATAGCTAAGTCAATTGATAAAGTCGATCACTTTCCGCTGGTATTGTAACATCATCCTTGGAGAGGGTAGAATGCTGCTCAGTGCTAGGCTTCTACCTGTCTGTGACACATATTCTGAAAGCTCAATCATGTTTGTCTTCGTATAGTCCAAGGAGGTACATCTCAAGTCATTCATGTCCATATGGACTGTGACTGAGTCATACTGGTAACCTGAGTGCTTGTGTAATCTGGCATTTCCTAACTCTTGACAGTCAACTAACTGTAATCTTCTCTTTGTCAAGCCTGGTAAGAGGGACATCAGTGTTTCTCACAGTGGAGTATCCTATAACCAGAATATTGGGTTGTCAATTGTTTTGACTTATGGGCTTGGTAGTTGAGACACAATGAGATTTTGATTTACGTGTTGTGATGGAAATTGACTTGTTTGTGTGCATGCAGAGTTTCTGAGGACTGCACCTGAGAGGCCTTTAAGGTTTGAGTAAGGTACATTTGAGCACCTCTGCATATGTGGGTCTATGTGTGTGTTGTCATTTGTAGGTGCAGTGACTGATGTGTGTGAGTTGCGGACAATCTGCTTGTTGCTTTTTGTGTCTGTATGTGAGAGTCTAGCCTGTGGTACCAATAAGCAACTACATCTCATGTCTGAACAAACTTGAGGTGTGCTTATCCTTTATATTGATAGATAGACCACTGCCTTTTATGTGTTTCATGTTCAGATTTGACTCCCACATCGACAACTGAATCAAAAAGACCCACAAGAAACTTGGACTGCTACAAAGAAATAAAAAAATTCCTTACACAAGAATCTAAAGTATCCCTTGCCCAAGCCTACCTCCTACCTACTTTACTATATGCCACCCCTATTTTCACGAATCTCCAAAAAAAATCTCTTCAAACTTGAACTAACATATAACAAAATTGCGAGGTTTGTCACAAATCTCCCCTATCACTCACACCACTGCTTCTCCTTAAAAAAACTAAACTGGCTAGAGTTCCATAAGCATCTCTTTCTGCCTCAACTACACAAGACACATTCCATCTCACTACAACCCCTAGCCTGTCCTTCTCCTCTCCCCATACATCCATAATCGTGAGCTTCATAGTGCTGACCAACACCTTCTCCAAGTTTCCAAACCTAATAAAACCATAGGTAAAGGTCTTTATAGTCATGCAATCTCCACATCTTGGAACAAGCTCCCTCTCCATATCAGCTCTCACCAAAATTTGTATAACTTCAAACTTGCTCTAAAGGACTACCTATGTAACTCCTGGACCTACCCCTGTAAAGACCCTACTTGATGCAATTTCCTCCACAGCCCTTTTCTCCCATCAAGCCACCTTCTTTATTTCCTTCTTCCTAGACTCTCCTGTATGTATGTTTTCTACTTCTATTTCAGTAATCAATGTAACTATTTTCTTAAACTCTTTTTACTGCATCAAATGCCTCTCACCTATATATTTCTTGCTCTTACCTTGCCCCCTACCCACTATTTCCTGGACTTGACTCTATTGCATAAATAGGACTCACCTATCTTCTAACCCTTCCTTTCCTCTGTCTCCTATTCCCTCCCATTCATCCATGCTCAACTACATGTTATTATAAGGGTATTAATTGTATCTTTTTTAAAAAAAAACATATGAAACAAATAATTTTATCATTATATGATTTTGTTTGTATCTTTATTTTCCCTTTTGTTTATATCTGTAATTCACTTTTGTAACTAATTGTAATCATTGTATCTGGAGCTTTTCTCCTCGGGTGTATGCTACTTCTACTACTGCATGCTTAATGAGGTGTGTGGAGCACTTACCATGCACACTGTGTTCGTTGTTATTCTCTCTAGATGTAGACGTTTTACCTGTTAATAGTAATTATGCATTTAATGTAATCATTCCATGTCAGCATTCACTGCTCTATATTAATATTGAGTTACTGTTTTAAACTAATTTTCCTGAGCAAACAAGTGTGGTTGTTGCAGACATTGGCAATAGCCAGTGTTGACGTAACCTCTGATTATTACAGGATCATAGTCATCCTCATGGATGGAGAGGAGCTATCTTCATTTGGTGTTAATGAGATAATTGTTGGGGTCCCCCGAGTACAGGTACATGCAATTCCATTCTGTCTCACCTTGTTTCTAGCATGTCCTACCATCACATTTTCCCTCTTCTTTCAGTGTGGTAATGTGCAGGTTCTTTCACTGACTGCGTTAATGTCCAGGACAGCATGATTCCTGGCTTGTTTGTGCCCCTCTTTACCAAAAAGACATTTGTCATATAAGGGTTGCCATGAGGATGCAGCTTTCCTCATGGCTGAAGTTTCCTTTTTCCCTGCCTTGATACTTTGTTTTGCATCATTATTGTACATGAAAAAAATATACCACAGTCATAAACAAAACATTTTGATGGAATCATCAGTTTAAGCGAAATAACACTGAGAGCATGCCTCTTGGCTTCATAAAAAAGGAAGGTGACACAGACCCCTTAGTTACATACTCATGCAAAATGTCACTCCAACCAAGTCATAAATACATTCACAACAGTAAAGCAATCAGTTGGTAAGAGATTCACCCTTCACCTAGCCCCTACCATTGTCTTGTTTTCATACTACTGTCATTGTCTTCAGTTACTCCCAGAAATATCCAAGTAGACACAGCCAACAACACATCCTTACCTCTCCAGTACTTCACAAAATAAAATATTTAATTTCTTCCCTGTATGTTCAGTCAGTACTTGACACAAATGTAATGATTGTCTCAGTGATCAGTAATGATTTCCACTGCTAGTGTAATTGTTTTTCATTAAGAAATGACAACTTTACAGTTGTCACTAAAAGCCATTGTAATATGCCCATCATATCAGTAACAGAAACATCTTTTGAAGTGAATTCACTAATTTTACATCACTCTAAGGTATGACATCTTAATTTACAATATTTCTATTTTTAATTACATTAAACAATCTGTGATTTCATAAGTCATTTGCCACCTTATTCAAGTAATTGCAAGTTAATATGGCAGTGTTCATCTATTTCATGAAAATGTAAGTCCACTTACAAGTTTGTATGCATATTAGGCCCTTTAACGTTTATCTCTATGAATCTCAGTGATATGTGAATGTGTACAGCCACTTATGCACATATTTTGCTCTCAGTGTCTCATGAACAAGGCCTTCGGTTTGTGTCAGTGAACTGTGGACTGTGGTGGGGGTCTGCAGCTTTCCTCAGCAGATGCCAGCATGCCATGGGAATGCATATATAGCCTCAGACATGCTCAAATCTAAATATATTTAGAAAAAACAAAACGCAAGACAGTTTGCACAGCTATGATGTTTAATCTCTGCCCATCTAACATCATCTGGCATACATTCTCATCTCAAACTACTTAATATTTCATAAAATTTGGTAATCATACACAAATTAATATTTATTTCCTCAACTTTGCCCACAAAATGCTACTCATTATAATACTGCTGCTCTACTGCATGAATAAATTTTACTTTGTGCTCACCTAACATCATATGTGACACCTTATCACTTCAAACCACTCTCCATTTAATAGAAATTGGTGCTTGCACAGATAAGAATATGTATTTCTGCAAAAAGATCCCCCCATGCTGCTCTATTGCATGAGCCGTGTATAAATAACATTCAATGCAATAGTCCAAAAAGGTACCTAAGGCAATGGAAAGAAGAAGTAGCAATTATCAGTCATGTAAACAAAAATAATGAATGAATACTGTTTTTATCCACCAAATAAATTAAAAGTGAATGCATTCCTTTAAAGAAAAAATATGTATTTGCCAAACCATTTTTGGTCAAACCAAACTTGCCCTTAATAAAAGTACCATGTCTAATGACCCTGATGGTTAACTGGGTTTGGTAAAGGTGATGTCACTCTACAAAGGGAGTGGTTCTAAACCTTTGAACCACAATCCTCCTTATACTTTCTTCATTCTAGTACTAGCACTTCAAATGATGGCATCACCTCTGAAGAAATGAGGCTGTGCTCCAAGCTGGTCAAACAAGGAGACCCTGATAATGGTATACCTTCTTAGGGAGTGATATCTGGATAAGATAAAGGCATGCATATGTGGTTATGATTTGAAAAATAGTGGTATCTAGCAGGAGGTGGCTGAGCACCTGTCATCCCTGGCAGGGATCACCCACTCCAGCCAACAGTGCCATCACACAGGTACGATGACCTACAGAAGTGTAGGCCCAACCAGCTGGATGAGTGAGTTGAACAGGTAGGGGTGAGAAGGCTAGAGTTCTATAGTAAGTATTATTATTTATTTGCTCATATTAAATATAAGCTTAAAAAAAAATTAAAGTATAAGAAGGTTGCATAGTTGAAGGTATTTGGTAGAAGAAATATGTGTAACTGTAAATATGTATCCATAATATTATAATAATGCAAAAGAAAACATAAACATATCTGTACACAGAACTATCTGCATACAAATGTATGGAATGTTTATGTGATAGCATAATTGTTTGCTTAAATACAATTGTAACATCAACGGGTAAAATAATCTGTAAATATATGTCTGTAAATCACAGCTGTACATCTGCATGAGTACACTTACACAACTACTTGTTCATGAATTTATACAGATAGCAAATACACACACACACACACACGTAAATATATATGTATATATATATATATATATATATATATATATATATATATATATATATATATAGATCTAGGACTTTTGAACGAAAGTTCAAAAACCCGAATCCATTACCACCAAACACACTTTAATGAAAGCGCTTTCATTGAAAAAGTGCTTTAGTTAAAGTATGTTAAAAAAAAAAAAACACGAAATCTACTTGAATGCAGGGGGGCAAACCCCCCTGCACCCCTCCAATATTGGGGAGCTGTGCCTCCCATACCCCCCTACTTTAATATTCTCACTGTGAGGTTGCACTACAGTGGGGAAAAGGGAATTTTCCCTTACCGCACCGTAGTACTACCTGAACAAGCATACTTACGCGAAAGTGCTGATTTGGTGAATAGCACTTTCGCACAAGTATGCTCACTAAATTGGGATTTGGTGAAAGATGCAGTCGAGCATCTGTATGGATCCCATATATATATATATATATATATATATATATATGGTTCTACCTGACATAATTCCATAAACAACCCCATACAAAACAAAACACATCCCCATTCCACAAACCACACACACAACACAACACACTAAACCTTACCCTAACCCTAAGGTCCACACTATACGCGACACTTACCTACCCGCCCCCCAACCTAACTCACTTAACCCCTAACTCACTTAACTCACTTAACCCACCCCTAATATATATATATATATATATATATATATGTATATATATATATATATATATATATATATATATATATATATAGGTTTAATATCATAATATCGAATTGTAGGCTGCTGAATCATATATGTTCGAAATGTCCTGATTAGCGATGTATATAGTCAAAATATAAATAAATGACAGCCATAATTGTGAATTGCAGGATTTATTTGGCTAAACGTAATTCGACAATCAGCAAGTGACAAAATTCCTGGTCGCACATCTGCTGACGTCAGTGTCAGCCTTTGAAATACTTGGAGTGCAACATACCGTGGTTTCAGGGAGGAAAAAGCAAGACCGGGGCTAACACAGTAACCATATAACTTGTAGATATGCAGTGCATATCAGAGGTAAAGTAACATGGTGGAAAGTGCAAAGTGGGAATTATATGTTCAACAAATAGGTTAAATTTGCCGTACTAATGTTTACCTCATACTATAAATGTTCCTAGCAAGTCGAATTGCAGCTGTCAGTAGCATTTTAGTTGTATGTTGATCCATTCCTGCACTGATTGCTTTTAATGTCAGTGGTTATCACTGGTAAGATGCAATAACTGATGTTCTAAAGTACAATTGATAAATAGTTGCTATATGAGGTATAAATGTACACATGTACTAGTGTTCTATAAGATGATAGCAAACTGTGATATTTTTGGATTTCTGTAGTAGGTGTAGTGATGATGCAACTTTGAATTATAGTATGCACTGTATGTGTTCCTTTGGCAGGTCATTGACATAGCTACTGAGAGTGCTGATTCAGGAAGAGTACATGCTGTATACAATATGTCAGTTCACAAAAAGGAAGGAGAATGCTGCTGATTGAAGGCTATGTGTATTACTTAGAGAAGCAGGATGGTGATAGGAAATATTGGTGTTGTTCCCTAAAGCAAAAGGAGAAGTGTAAGGGCAGGTGTATTACTGTGGAGGGGTAGTGAAGGCGAAATATTGCAGAGAACCACTCCACACTTCCATGCACCTGACCCTGTTAAACCTGACTGTATTAGGGTTAAAGAAAAAAAAAAAGGAGAGCTGAACAAACTACAGAGGATCCTTGCAGGGTTGTTTCAGAAGTACTGGCACCACTGCGTTGAGACAAATTATTGTTAGAGCAAGAAACAAAGGCAAAGCAGCTGCATTTAAGGATTTTACTGATCTAAGGAATCTAACTTCTGACATGTTACCTATTAAAAGTGGTAGTTTTGTCATTACACATGATGGGGATCAGGGACAGAGTCACCGAATAGTCGTCATAACAACAGTAAATAATCTGAAGATAATGTATAATGCCGAGTTTCTCATGGTTGATGGCAGTTTTCCTATTAGTAGAGTCAATTGTAAGCAAGTATACAGCATACATTGCCCTCTCTCAGATGGTGAAAAATAGGAAGATTATTCCCGTGGTATATGCGTGGCTATCTACGAAGAGTGAAATCTGCTATGACTACTTTTGGAGAAATGTCATATATCTGTGTAATGAAAATAGTGTGACTCTAGCACCACAAATGATTTTGAGTGACTTTGAAAAAGGGGCTGTGAATGCCATTACACTACACTTTCCAAACTCAGCAGCCAAGGGATGCTGGTTTCATTTCTGCCAAATTATATGGCGACAAATACAGAAACTACACTTGGCTGCTGAGTTTGGCCAGAATAGGTAATTCTCAGTCCTTTGTAAAGACATACCAGCCTTAGCATTTCTAAAGCCAGAGGATGTTTCCCTACATTTGATAGTACTTGAGTGTGAAATGCCTGATATTGCTCAGCCATTATGCACATTTTTCAAAGAGAAGTATTTACTAAGTAAACCTAGAAGGTATGGGATGCATGGATGCACATCTGAAAGGATCCCTCCACTGTTCGAGTTAGTATTTTGGAGTCACCATTATACCTGCACAGAAGGTTTCCCTAGATCACAAAATGCAGTTGAAGGCTGGCATCATCGTCTCTGTAGCCTTCTAGGTAGAAAGAAATTGTACATTATGGATATATTACATGTAATTCAGTTGGAACAGAATCATGTTGAGCACTAGGTTTTATGGTTATTACTCTGTACACCTCCTTCACCAAAAAGGAGACGTTTAGTGGAAAGGGAAAATGCGTTCAGAAAGCTGTTGGCAAAAAGAGACACCTTCACATGTAGAGGATTCACTGAAGTGGTTGCAAAACACTGCTCATTTTAATTTCTGTTTAGAAATGGTAACTGAGATACTTGCAGTACACACATGCCCTACACTGGTGAATTCAACACAATTTACTAGGGTCCAGATGGTATGCCGCACACTAAAGATGGATTTCACTACATATGTTTATTATCACATTGCGTTTCAAATTAAAATTTATCTTGGTGTGCAACAACTACTCTCTGGCGTAATGTTACACTGCTCATATATGTCTGTATTTATGGTAACCTAGACTGCTAAGCATCGTGAGACTACAAACTGCAATTTATCTGCTGAAATACATTTTCAGATGCTGTTTAATGGATGGAGAGGTTTTGAATCATGTTATGCAGGGAGAGACATGGAAACACACTCCGAGGTCAAAAATGTCGATTTCGACATTTTTTAAACGTCTGATCGACATTTTGAATGTTCATCATCTTGTAAACCAACATTCCGGGTCGCAAATATTCCGTCTCGGCAATGTATATATATATATATATATATATATATATATATATATATATATATATATATATATATATATATATAGAGAGATAGATAGATAGATTCATATTAATTTCATTGACTATCCCATTACCTTGGGTACTAGTTAAATTACATTCAGGCAGTTTGGTAAAGAAATCATAGGTAATGAGCGACGTTTTAAAATGTGTTAATGGTACTGTGACTTTAATTCATTTGGGTAATTATTTGTGTTGGTTTCTTTGTATGATATAAAAAAGGTCTAAGAAGCAGAAATGCTTGATTCTGAAGAAGTCCTAGTTTTTAAAGGACGAAAGCGCTTAATCTGTTATTTGTTTTTTAATAAAGTTTTCTGAGTCCATGATTTACCCGAAGCGTTTTTAAATATTCTTTTGTTTTAGTTTTGAAAGAAATGATTTTGGCTGTCTAGGCCAGAGAAATATTTGTTAGCATAACAATTGTAAAAGTCAGTCAATTCTTCCACAGTAATAACTGCATGTACAAGGTGGCTGAACTCAGTTAGGCACCACACCCTAGGCTGAGTACAAGTTAGAGAGGGGGAGGAGGTTGCACTGTGAAGTGAATGTCCAGCAGACATGCTAGTGAGAAATGACCAGTTGTCTTACTTCTCTATTACTTCTGTATGCATTTTTATATTATCCTTTTATACACTTGGAATTCTTAAGAAAGAAAAGTATCAAAATGTGCACTTCTGTACAGCTAAGGAAATGAAAACTTTCATGAACTGCTACATTTTTTTGTGTGTGAACATCTTCTAGTTGAACATAACTCCCACACTGTTGCATCCAAAGCATAATATTTTAAAACTGCATTCCACCAAAAGAGTTTATAATATGAAGTAAAAGGAAGATTGGCAAAGTATGAAAATTCAAATACTAATACATATTTACACAAATGCATGGTAAACAAGCACTACAGTGAATGCAATGTGTTGCAAATAAGTTGATAGGTTCATAGGTGTGTACCAGGCTAATGGCCCTGGCGGCTTTACAAGCCTTGCCCATAGAAGTGCCCTGGTGTTGTGCTGCCCCGATGTTAGTTCCCAGTGCCTCTATCAAGTAGAGCCACTGGAGTGATCCCTAGGGTCAGCTTTCTATTTTCCATCCACTCATCAAGATTTCTCTTGAAGAGGATCAGTGAGGTGCTCTGCTTGACATGTATGGGAAGTCTATTCCAGAGCATGGGCAGTCTCTGGGTTATGAACCTGTCCCTCCAGCATGTTCTATTAATTGTGGTAATGAGACTAAGGTCTCTGGAGTGTGTGGTGTGGAGGGATTGGGATATCTTTAGATGTAGCATTTCTAACAGAGTTGGGTCAGACATCATTTTGTAAGTTAAACAGAGGTCGCCTCTTAGTAGATGATATGAGACAGAGAATACCTGGAGTTTTTTGAGTCTCTCTATGTAAGACATGTTTAAGGCCTAGGATCCTTTTCTTGAGGTACTTTTGTGGCCTTTCCAGCTGTTGCATGTGTCTAGTAAGGTACATGCCAAATGGAGCATTATACTTGATGATTGGCCTAATGAGGGAAGAGTAGAGAGATATGATGACATCTTTCTTCCTGGATGCAAAACTCTTGGTAATGAGATGTCCCACATAGAAGGACTTTCTGACCACAGTGGCAATGTGGTGGTTGAAGGAGAGGTTGCTGTCAACCTGCATCCCCAGATCTCTTATAACGCCTTCAGTGTTCAATTGACTCCCATTGATGTGGTAATTAGTGGGAAATGAGTTTTTCCAAAAGGGGATGATGACGCATTTTTTGGCATTAAGCTTAAGGCCATGGTTTCTACACCAGTCATTGGGCTCAGTAAGGCCTTTCTGTAGGATGTCTACATCACATGGGGAGTTAATAATGGCACCCAGCTTGCAGTCATCTGCGAACCTGGTCAGTCAGAATCCCTCCCTGTTGACCTGGACGTCTGAGAAGTAGATGCCAAACATGAGAGGACCCTGGACCGATCCATGTGGGACTCCACTCATGACTGGTCGGCAGTCTGACTTTGAGTCCGCTACTTTCACACTGTGTGTTCTTATGTGAGCCAATTTACAACCTACCTAGTGATATAGGGGCTGATGCCTTGTTTGGTGAATTTATCAACAATTCCTGAGTGGAAAATGGTATCAAAGGCCTTGGCCAGATCGAGGTAGGCTGTATGAACTGCCTTCCCCTCATCCACAGCTCTGGGGAGTGACTCAAAGTTGCGTGGGATCTAGAGCTTGGAGATTCCCTATATCCTTGTTAATTAGGTCCATGATGATGCATTCCATAGCCTTACATATCAGACTTGTCAAGCAAATGGGGCGATAATTCCCAAGGTCTGTAGTCACTCCCCCTTTATGGAGAGGGATGACTGTAGCAGTGCACCATTCAGTAGGGACAAAAGCTGAGGTGAGGCTGTGATTAAACAGGGCACACAGATGTGGTGCCAGTTATCTTTGCAGTTCATGTAGAACACATCCAAGGAAATTGTCAGATCCCATGAAAGCTGTATTCTTGACCTTGGACAATGCAGCTTTAACCTGTGCTGCAGTAATGCTGGGTGCCTGGCATTCCTCCAGTATTGTGATTGGTACTTTGTGGGGGAGAGAAGGGTAAAGTTGACACTGAATCTGTCAGTCAGTATATTGGCAATATCTGTTGACTCGGTATAGGAGGTACCATTGTGCAGTAACTTAGAGCAAACCTGGGTATTGCCATGGAGATTTTTGATATAACTATAGAAGGCTTTGTGGTTGGTTTTAGTGTCTACCGCAATTCTGCCTTTATAGCTGACTTTAGAGGTTTTGATGAGGAATCTCAACTTTTTGCTGAGGCTAATAAGGGAGTTTTTCCAATGTTGGGACTTCACCTTTTTCTGCAACAGTTTCTTCTTGCTGTTGTAGAGTTTATTAATGGTAGGGGACCACCAGATTGGCTTCCTTTTTTTGGAGTAGAGTGTCTTGGTTCTGTTGGGTATGGCTAGTTCCATGCATTTATGTATGTGTTCTTACAGTGCATCGGTGTATGATTCAGCAGTCATTCATCTATTTTCCATTTACATGGGTGCCATGAAGTTAGCCACCTCTATTTTTAGGAGCCCAGAGTCAGCTTTGGAGAAGTTTCTCATGGTGGTTACCCTTGCGGGGGGGGGGGGGTATGGATTTCCATGGTGATTAGTTTGTGGTCAGATCTAACCATAGGTTCATAGGTTCATAGGTAGGTACTAGGCTATTGGCCCTAGGGGCTATATAAGCCTTGCCAAAAATGTACCCTGGCTTTCGCCACCCAAGAAAATTATTTTCCTGTTTCCCTGTCGAGCAGAGCCACAGAAGTGATCCCTGGGGTGAATTTCTTATTTCCCATCCAATCATCAAGATTTTTCTTGAAAAGTGCTAATAATGAGCTCTGTTTGACATAGATAGGTAGTCTGTTCTGGAGTATGGGAAGTCTCTGGGGCAGGAATCTACCTCTCCAGCATGTTCTGTTTATTGTGGTGACAAGGTTTAGGTCCCTAGAGCGTGTAGCTTGGAGGGATTGGGATTTCTTTAAGTGGAGCATGCCCAACAGCTCTGGGTTTGACATAGCTTTGTATGTTAGGCAGAGATCGCCTCTGAGTAGGTGATATGCGATGGAGTAAAGCTGGAGTTTTTTGAGACGGTCTGCATAAAGCATTTGTTTGAGGCCAGTAAACCTCTTTGTGAAGTATTTATGTGGCCTTTCCAGTTGTTGTAGATATCTTGTGAGGTACATACCAAAAGGGGCGTTGTACTCTATAATGGGTCTAATGAGTGATGAGTAGAGGGGAACAATGACCTCTTGTTTTCCTGGATGAGAAACCGTTTGTGATGAGGTGAGCCACGTAGAAGGATTTCCTGACCACTGTGACAATGTGATTATCATAGGAGAAACTACTGTCCACCTGTGTCCCAAGGTCTCATCACATTTTTGGCGTTAAGTAGACTACCAGCTATGTGGTAGTTCATGGGTACAGAGTTTTTACCAAAGTGGATGACAATACACTTTTTAGCACTGAGCTTCAGGCCATGACTTTGACACCAGGTATCTGTCTCAGTGAGGCCTTTTTGTAGTATGTCCACATTGTTAGGAGTTTCGATTATGGCTCCTACTTTGCAGTCATCTGCAAACTTTGTTAGCCAAAGACCTTCTGTGTTAGCCTGTACTTTAGAAAAGTATATACCAAACAGGAGAGGACTCAGGACTGAACCCTGTGGTACTCCACTTGTCACTGGTCTGCAGTTGAATTTGGAGTCTGCTACTTTCACAGTGTGAGTTCTGTCCGTGAGCCAATTGGCAACCCATCTTGTGACATAGGGATTTACACCTAGTTTAGTGAGCTTATCTATAATTCCACAGTGGGGGATGGTGTTGAAAGCCTTGGCGAGATCTAGATAAGCTGTGTGAACCACCTTACCATCATCTATGGCTTTGGTAAATGTTTCAAAGAAGTCAGTCAGGTTTAGGAGACATAATCTGCCTTTTACAAATCTGAACTGGGTAGGGTCCAGAGTATGGAGATTACCACTGTCTTTGTTCATGAGTTCCATGATGATACATTCCATGGCCTTGCAGACCAGGCTCATCAGGCTAATGGGGTGGTAGTTCCCGGGGTCCGTCGTGGCTCCCCCTTTGTGGTGTGGGATAACTGTCATGGTGCGCCATTCAGTGGGCACAAAGCCTGAGGTGAGGCTATGATTAAACATGGTACTTAGGTAGGGTGCCAGTTCATTCTGTAGTTCGTGTATAACGCAGCCTGGGATATTGTCAGGTCCCATGGATGCTGTGTTCTTGGCTTTGGAGAGTGTGTTTTTTACCTGTGCAGCCATGATTACAGGAACTTTGCATTCTTCCGGTATAGAGATGGGCCCTCTAGGGGGTGAGAGGGGGGTAAAGTTAGCACTGAACCTATCTGCCAGGATGTTGGCAATATCAGTTGGTTCTGTATATTTAGTGCCATTGTGCTGTAACTCAGAGCAGATCTGAGTGTTGCCATTGAGATTCTTGACATAGCTATAGAATGCTTTGTGGTTGTCTTTAGAGTCATTGGCAATTTTGTTTTCGTAACTAGCTTTGAAGGATTTTATGAGGGATGTCAGCTTTTTACTGAGGTTGACCAGGGAGTTCCTCCAGTCATGGGATTTTACTCTTTTTTGCAACAGTTTCTTTCTTCTGTTGTAGAGTTTGTTTATGGCAGAGGACCACCAGATTGGCTTCCTTTTTTTGGAGGATAGCATATTGGTTCTATTAGGCATAGCATGATCCATGCACTCATGTAAGTGCTTATAAACTGCATTTGTGTAGGATTCAGCAGTCATACCTCTATTGTCCTTCTGCATGGGTGTCATGAAGTTTGCCACTTCTGTCTTAAGAAGTGTGAAGTTGGCTTTGAAGAAGTTTTTTTACGGTGGTTTCCCTAATTGGGGTGGGGGCGGGATGTGGATATCTAGGTTGATTAGCTTGTGCTCGGATCTGACCAATGAAGAATTGACCTCTGGTGTGGAACACCAGTTGCCCGTGTTGGTAATGACCAGGTCTAGGATATTGCTGCCCCTGGTGGGGGTGTGAATAAGTTGATCCAAGTCATTGGAATTTATGAATTCCAGAAAACGTTGAGCAAAAGAGTTGGTACATGAGTAGTTTTCCCAGCTAATGGTGGGGTAATTGAAATCACCCATTATTAGGGTGTTGGGTTGTACCCTAATACTTTCCAGTGTATCAAGAAATGAGGAGTGGGAATCCTGGGGCATGGTGGGGGGTCTGTAGCAAGCTACAATTTGGATAACAGTCTTGCCCAGAGTTAGTTGCAATTGGATAATCTCAGATGCATTATGCTGTGCAACTAGCCTGGAGGTGTGGATATCCTTAATGAATATGGACACGCCTCCACCTTTAATGCTTCATTCCGGGTTATGTGGCCGATAGGTGTGATATGAATTATAGCCTGGAAATGCAGGGGTGCTCTCTGTAGCTTTGAACCAGGTCTCTGTCACTCCACAGATGTCGATGTTCTCCATTTTAAGGAGTGCCTCGAGTGAGTGCATTTTGAGGTTTAGACTTCTAGCATTGAGTAGCATTACCCTCAGATTTTGCTTGCTTGTACCTGTTACGGTGGTAAATTTGTCATTCAAACCTTGCCTAAAAAAAGGCACTATAGGGGTCGCAAGAGCCTTAGCCAGTATCTGGAAACCCAGGTTTGACAGATGCAGGCCATCTCTGGCAAGGTATCGAAGTCTGTCAGTCATGTCATCCCAAGGTGACAGATACTGGATCCCCTTAGAATGACACCAGAAACTTAGTCAGTTGTTGAATTCAGTCATTTTCTGCTTGTACTGCAGTATCATTCGGGGGATGGTAGGATGTTGCTCAAGGCTAGGGTTATACCTGCCTGGGCCACATAATCCAAGAACTCCTCCATGTCTCTTTTCATGTAGTCCAGGGAGGTGCATCTCAGGTCATTCACACCCACATGGACAGTGACAGAGTCATACTTACACTTGTTGTGGAGTGACCAGAGTGTGTGTGTTATGTGTCGGATTCTGGCACCTGATAGACAGCTGACTGTTACCTTCTCCTTATTCAGCCTAGTGAGTGGGACATCAGTGTGCCTCACTATTGAGTCACCTATGATTAGCGTATTGGGCAAGCTGTTTTGCCTTAGGGGCTTAGGTTGAGGGGCACAATGTGTAGGTGTGTAGGTGAGCTATGTGTCTTGTGGTTTGTGCTGTGTTGTGGTGGTCAAGTGAGTTTATGCCTTGGAGGTCTCTGCTGTTTGGGTAGATTTCTATTAAGATCCTCCGTGAAGGAGGGTGTGTGGTTTGTGTTTTTATGTTAGAGCTGTGATGGTGGGTGCTCTGGAGGGCTATGTGTTGCATGTGGTGTGGTGCAGGTGTTGACCTTCTCCTCTTGACCAGCTATTCTTGTACCAGCTATGCAAGTATCTGTCATATAAGTGATATTAAAGGGAAAAAGTCAAATACAGATAAACAACAATTGTCTTTTGTTTTCTCTTTATAGCTTGAGAATAAAATTGTGTACAACAGGCAAAAGCAGGAAAGATGAACAGATAGACTGGTCTAAGCCACTGATAAGCATGAATAAAGTAATAAATAGTACTGAGTGTTAAAGTGATTTCATTAATATATGTATATAGGGAAACAATTAATAAAGCATCATAACTGAAGCACAACAGTGCATTCAGTAAATCACTGTAACTAAGAGGGAGAAACATGTCAGCATATAACTGCAATATTCTGTTTTAACTCATTTTTTAATTTCTTCAAGTCTTTTGGGTTTCTAATATGACAGGAATGGACTCAATTCCTTAGGCAAAGTACAATTAAAGTTCATGAAATTACTATTGTTTCAATATTTGATGTCAGCCAAAAGGGCTCTTTACAGCACCCGCAATGCACCCAGTAATGACTCCTTCTACAACTCGTATGGGGTTATGCATTGGTAACATATCTAAATATGATTGTAGATTCTTTTTTATAAGACCTGTTGCTCCTACTGCTATTGGAACTATCTGGGTATCTTTCTTCAACATTGCTCTAATTTCTGCCTGCAAATCCTATATTTTGTGACTTTATGTCTTTCTGTACACAAGACACTGTAGTCACTAGGTGTTGCGATTTCAGTGATCAATACTACTTTTGTCTTCTTTTCATGGACCACTATATCAGGTTTTCTCACATCTATCTTTTGAACTGTCAGTAATGGATGAACCTATGTAATGTAGACTTCATCATTTTCTATGATGCTTTGGGGCTCATGTTTCGAGTGTTTTTCAGCCACTTCAGTACCATAATGTTTGCACAATCCCCAATACAATAGTCTTCCCACATTATTATGACTTTCAGTACACAATTCGGGTCTATATGACTAGACCAAAAGATCACAACAGCAAATGTATGTACATCGACACATTTACGTCGATGTACATACTGAGCGAAACACCTAAATGGCGAAAACCGGAATGCCGAACGTGTTTCATCATAATGTGCCACACAGATAGGTAAAATTTAAACTAAAATATTAAATTAATTAGCTTTTGCAGGGGGGCAAGCCCTCCTGCACCCCCATGTGGGGGGGGTGTTGCCCGCCACACCCCCCTACTTAAATATGCCAACTCCGAGACCACACTACAGTGGGGAAAAGGATATATTTCCTTATCCCCACCACCATGCTGCTGGCTATGAAACACGTTCAGCATTCCGGTTTTCGCCGTTTAGGTGTTTCACTCAGTATGTACATCGACGTAAATGTGTCGATGTACATACATTCGCTGTTGTGATCTTTCGGTCTACTCATATAGACCCCACAATTCTTCTGCCATTAGTATGTCATAACCAGCAACGAGGTGTGCAACTGTTTCCAATTCTGTTTTACAAAACCTACATTTATCTGTTTCTCCCACATGTTCAATGGACTTTGTAAACTAACATGTACGTAGTCCACTATCTTGTGCTGCCATTATTAACCTTTTATCTCTTAGTTTGAATTTGCCTCTCCTTAACCATTCCTGCATTAGTTCCTGATCAACATGAGATTCTTCCAGAAGTTTTCTATACTTGCAACTATATTTATGCATTTGCCACATTTCTTGCCTTCTCATCTGGTCCTTCACCTTATATTCTTTCTTTTGTTTTTTAGTACATTCAGTTGCTGCCTGATTTTTATCTACTTATGGTTTGATTTCTATTCCTGCTTGATGCCAATATGCTTCTGCTAGAGTAAACAAGGAAGTCATCTTAGATTCATTCTCCTCATGCTTCAAAACGTTCACTACATTTGGGTCTTGTGAGGTCAGCAGATATGTGTGGCATCTGACAATTGCACATCTATACATCCCTCCTCAGAATGGGGAATATATAATATTGGTATGCAATGATTTTTATAAATCATTTGGTGAGCATGAAGTATCCTTCTTGTTTTCCTACCTAATCAATTCAACATATAAATTAGGACAGGAAGAGCAAATTGATTTATAGCTTGGGTTTTGTTCCTAGATGTCAACGCTTTTTACAAGATTAATGTAAGTCTTCTAAAGTATTGCTTACTAAGTTTGATTCGCATTTGTTCATGTTTTATTGTTGATCCTTCATCAATTCCCAAATATTTATGCACTCCCTTTTGCTCAAGTTCCTTTATATCACATTCTTGTCCCAAACTGATGTTTTCTTGGTGCTGCAGTTTTCCTGCTTTAAAGGTTGCTTTTTCACATTCATCAAGACCAAATGACATTCCTATATCATCTGAAAAAGTTTTGACAACTTGCAGTTGTGATTTCAATTCCTCATCTGATGAGCTATATACAGTTTTAAATTATCGACAAAAAGAAGATGAAAAGTCTTTACAATTTGTTTTCTAGGAGCCAAATTATAGCAATGGTCTAAGCTGTTAAGTAGACCGCTTAATGGGTTAAGGGCAAGGCAGAATAGCAGCAGTAACAGAAAGTCACCCTGGAATATCCCCTTTCAATTTTTATCCCTGAAATAATAATTTGTCCTTTATCATGGCTTAATTGCAAAGTGGTCTGCCACTGTTTCGTTGTCACTGTAATGTACTCAATCAGTGTAGGGTATATCTTATACATTTTTAAGCACTGTTTTATCCATGAATGTAGGGTACTACCAAATGTTTTTTTGTAGTCAATCCATACCATACGTAAATTCTTCCCCTCTTTACAGTTCTTCACTATGACTTTATTTAACAACAAATGATCCTTTGTTCCATATGACTCTCTTTTATTGCCTTTTTGTTCTAGTGCCATAATTGAGTTTTCTTCTAAATGACTATAAATTCTGTCAGCATCAATTCCAGTCTATAGTTTTGTATGTCATCAGAAGACAAGTTGTTGGTCTATAATTTTTATGGTAGCTTACAAGTTCACTTTTAAGTAGGAGCATTGTTTTTCCTGTTGTAAGCCAGGTTAGTGTCTGTTTGGGGTGCACATATAAATAGTTCTTACTTATGGCTAAATCTTCATGTAAAAATGTTAATAATTTTAACCAGAAGTTAGATACTGCATCTGAGCCTGAGGTTTTCCAATTAGAGACTTTTCTTAACTTTTTTCAATCTCTCTGGCTGTTATTTTATCCCATTTCATATGCTGTACCTTTAAACTTCTTATTCTTTCTTTTACTTCTTCTATCCATTTAGCATCTTTGTTATGTTCCACAGGATCTTCAGAGACTTCTCCAAAATCTATCTATTTCTTCTTTTTTGGTGGTCTTTCAATTCCTTTTACATTGTTTCCCAATTCTCTATTAAACTTTTTTGGGTCATCAATAAATTGCTTTTTTTGTACTTTTCCCTTATATTTCTCTGTCTATATTCTAAGTTTTTCCACCTGTGCTGAGATTTTTAGTTTATTTGCAATAGATCATGATAGATCCTGATCTGTGTTAATACTGTGCATTGCTTTTATCATGCCTATCTTTTTAAGTATTTTTGTTGATCAGTTCCATCTTCTATACTCTTCTAACAATGATACTTCTTGTCTTAATTGCTTTATAGTTATCTCTATTCTATACTTTCATGATGGTATTCAATTTCTCTCCTTTTCCCTCACTATCTTGCATTCTTCTGGTAGAACTTTATCAGTTATTAATTTAGCTGCACAGTAATATATTCTGTTTACTTCTGTTATATTGCATGGCTCTGTATGGAGAGTCCTAATTACTGTGTTCATTTGTTTTATCAAACTTCTGACTTTTTAGGTTTTATTGAACTTCTGCCGTCTATTTCTTTCATTCATCTTAATATGTCTATCTCTATTAAATCAAGCAACTCTTCTCTTAGCTTGTTTTCTGCTAAACTGAAGGCACATTTTTTTTTGTTTTCCATTTCCTGCAGCATTCCATAGAAGTTTTATTGCATCTTCCTGTGGCACATACTCTTCAGTTTCATCCTGTGCCATCTGTTGCTCTGTCATAAGGGAACTCACTGGCCTATCACTCCTCAACATTGACTATGTCAGAGTTTCCACAGTTTCTCATTCCTTCCCTTGCTGTCCAGCTTCAAGTGAACATTTATACTGGTTTCCTGTGGAAGACTCCAAAATATCTTCATATGGCATCTGACCAATTACTTCCTGTCCCACTGGTTTCCCCTTAACTTGGAGGCCCATTGCTCTATCCTGTTGTGGTGCTTTCTGAATTAGGTTTTCTATACTGAATCCTTCACTTTGGAGGTACTCCATAACCTCAGTTTCTGTTTCTTTAACTTCTCCATTACTAATCTCCTTTTCTGCTTTTCCTCTTTGTCTTCTTATTTCTTTGTATTGTGAAGTTTTCCATGTTTGGTTTCCTTTGCCTGTATTTCTCTTCAAATATCTTTGGTGCTACTCTTTTTGTATTGATTAGTTTTGCATTCCCCTTTGGATTGATATTATACCATATTAAATCTCTTTTTCTTTTCCATGTCCATATTCCTTTTTCAGATGTCTCCTGATCTTCCTCTTTCTCCTTACTTTGGGGACTCGTTCCATCATGCTGTGATGTAACCTGTGTTAGAACTTCTACACCAAATCCTTCACTTTGCAGGCACTCCATAATTTCATTTTACTAATCTTATTTTCTACATTCCCTCTTTGTGATATTATTTCTTTTATTGTGAAATTGTGCATGTCTGGATGCCTTGACCTGTATTTCTCTTCGAATATCTTTGGGGCTGCCTTCTTTATGTTGATTAATTTGGCTTTCATCTTTGCATAAATATTGCACCATATCAAATCTCACTTTCTTTCCCATGTACATATTTCTTTTTTATATTTTCAAAAATATCTAAGTTTTGTTGTTTATATTTTCACACTTCCTCAGATGCTTATTTTTCCAAGCAGATCAAAGTTTCTTGGTCTATATACTGTTTTTCACAAATCTGTTGTATTAATGGCCACAATTTTTTTATTTGAAGCTTCTGACAGTTTTTCTTGTGGAAGTATTTTTCTTTCCTCTAGTTTCTCTCTTAATCTTTTTGTATATCTTGCGTCTGGAAATTCTGGGCTTTTTACGTAATAGTAACAATATATAATTTCTTTCTTATTGTTACTAGTCCACTTTATCATCTTTATGTCTCTTCTTTGGCCTATCAGTTTTTGTGATTTTTATGGACTACTACTTCGTTCTATGACAGGGGGGCATCCTCCACCTGGGCCTGGCCTAGACCCATTGTAGGAATGTTTCTGTATTTTGAGGATTCTACGCTGTTGTTTCTTCCAGTCCTGGCACCAGTGCACCTACCAGGATTGGGCACTTTTATATCCTGAGTCTTGTGTGCCCAGCTATTTTTTTTTAATTTTTGATCTACATCTGTCCATGATATATGCTATATAAATACAGTCTATATATCAGTGACGTCTTGGTGAGACTTTGTAAAAAAACAGGGTCCATCTCACGAAGGTACTCACCAAGACTTGAGGATGAATTCAATTTCAGCAATACTATTCTCCTTTGCTTGCTGAGTTATCATCTCAACATTCGGACCTCCTTATTATGATTTTATTAATATATATAAAGAACTATCTAAAGCATGGTAACTTAGCAATAGAGTGTATTCAGTACATTACTGCAGCCAAGAGTCAGAGATGTGCCAGTATATAACTGTGACATTCTGTCTTTAACTGATTTTATAAGATTAAAGTATTCATAAATGGTGTTTTCAATATAATATTGCAAATAAATGCATCTCAGGAATGAAGATGATCATTATGTTTGTGTAGTAGATTGCAACAACTCCACAAAAACCTGACTGCCAAGTATGCATAAGCACTTCCCAGAAAATTGAATCCAAGGTCTGCACTTCCCAGATCAGTAGTCCTATGCCTGCATAAGCACTTCCCGTGCATTCTGTTTTACTTCAATAAATATTTATAAAAGTAAAATGGTTTAAAGTAAGAAATTGAATACCATGTAAGATAAAGTATGAATTTATTGTGTGTATTTTTTCTTTTCTCTTTTCCCTTTTTAGCTCTGTCTTTCTTAGTTTAATTATGCATTCCTTTCAACTTTACTATTTTTTTTTCTTCCCGTTAATGTTCTTTTTTTTTACATATCCAAAATCCTATACTGTACCTCCCAGGTTAGGGAGTGCTTTTCCTCTGCCTGTCTGGGAATGTCTTTGCAGAGTTGGGATAATGGCACTGGTCCTTCAGTTGCACTGGCACATGACAGCCTGACAAGCCTCATTGAACTGGGGCTACGGGACTTGGTTGAGGATGTACTGGAGCAGGTCATGGACAGATGGATCCAGCCAGTCAAGGACTCTCTACAGCATGTTCAAGGTATGATTTCCCAGTTAGTGCTGACCACCACACTAACACAGGCTCCACCCACTCAACATCACGGTCCTTCACTGCACCACCATTTGGCAAGGAACATGTTTGAAGCTGTGTGGACTGGCACTTCCTCAACCCTTCTTCCTTTATTCTTTCTCGTACACCCTCTTACCTATTTTCTTCCACACTATCATCTTTAATATGAAAAATATTTCCAAAAATAGGGGGTGGGGAATCTATCCCCTGCCAAACACATAGTGGCCTTCTTCTCCCTTCTCCTCCAGCACAACCCTCTTGCTTCCTCTTTGTTATGTCTTTCCTTTTTCAGTATTTCCTATCTCCCCTTTCTATTCTTTAAAGTAAACAAAAGGGTGCCCACATAAGGGTACTCCTATATAAAACATTTTAAACATTTTTATTTTTTTCAGTTATTAATAATAAAAGCTGTGCAGTCTGCCACTGACCTTAAATCTTTCAAGTGTGACTGCCATAGCCACGTCTGTCCACAATATCTGAATACATGCAAAATAATACAAAGCCTATGGCTTTCATGTAGTACTTTGTATGTAATTAATGCTTAACTTTAGATACTTTATGTTTTTGCCATTGCTAGGTTTTTTTTTTTTTCAAAAAGCATTCACTTTTCCTTATTTAGTGTGAATAATCTGTACTTACCTTATCTGCATGTATATTTTGAGTCACTCTTCGTGGATAACTGCTAAGTAGCTGTGATGTACTGGACTAAGAATACCACCCAGATTTTGCAATCTTAAAGAAAAGCACAAATCAGAGAAATTCAGATAAACAGCAGGACTGATTCACCTTTCACAGATATGAAATGCAAAAATTCACCATACTGTTCATGCTACTAGGTGAAGGACAAATAAAGGGCTGGATTCAATAAACCTTACTTAGCTCCCTAAAACTGTGTGCACATGGCACACCAATTTGTATTCAGTAAGTGGCTCTACATGTCATGTAGAGTCATGCAAACCCGTTAAACATTGTGGCATGCCAGTTACAGCATAAGCAGCTGAATTGCATGCTAGTCAAACAATCCAAGATGGAGGAGCTATTCAACAAGCTATAAAGCAATTGTATACACTCAGCACAGATTTTGGCCTCGAATTCCAAAATCTATTGGAATACAGCCATAAAAACTACTCTGCACAGAAAGAATGTTAAGGACTGCTGCTGCTTTTCTGCATGTATATTTGCAACAGGCTCAAATCTATGCTGCTGCTGCTAATAGACCTCAGCCAAGAAGGAGAAGGATGTCTATATCCTGTTTACATTTTCATGGTCTGCATGAGGTGGAAGTAGTTGAGTGCTACAGAGTGGATAGAGACATACTACAGGAACTCTGCAACCTCTGTCATCCTCAACTGAGAGCAAGGGCAAACCAAGGGGAACAATGCCTGTGGAGACTAAGGTGTGTGTAGCACTGTGTTTTAGCTACAGGAACCTTCCAGAGACCACCAGGGGACATGCTGGGGATCTCACAAGCATCAGTATCTGGATTCTCCATCACTTCCTGAGTGCTATACTACAACATGCCACTGCCTACATACATTTTCTCCATACACCTGAGTACATAGCTACAACTATGCAAAATGTCTACCCTGTAGCTCACTTCCCTGAGGTCCTGGGCACCATAGACTGCACGACATTGAGATCAGAGAATCACGTGGGGAACAGGGAAGGGTGTACATAAACAGAAAGGGCTTCCATTCAATTAACTGCCAGGTCATGTGTAACACTAAAGGAGTCAACCTGAAAGTGTGTGCTGGCAAATCCAGCAGTTACTACGATTCCCATATTTGGCACAACTCTCAGCTCTACCAGAGGTTTTCTAGAGGGAATCTACCACAAGGTCATTTATTGGGTGATGCAGGTTATGAACTCAAGATATGGCTGATGAAGCCCATCAGAAATGCAATCCCGCCCATTGAAGAATGCTATAATGAGGCACACACTCAAACAGAAAATATCACAGAGCATGTGTTTGGGGAGCTGAAATCACAGTACCAGTGCCTAGCTACATCAGGGAGGCTCTACAGTACAATCTCAGTGCTTTGCTTAAATTTCTACTGTTTTTGCTATCCTCCATAATATTATCCTGAGAAAACAGATTAATCAGGAACACAAGGAGAAAGGCACACATCCCACCACCACTGGAAAGGATACCACAGCCACAAGCAGGTGAGGACTCAGAGGAGGAACCACCAGCCACTATGTGTGTAGGTAGATGTAGGCATGTACAATATCCCCTCACCCTGGCCAAGAGACAATGGATACCACACATGCTCCCTTAGTCTCCTTGCAAATTACTGTCCTTGAATATAGCCTTCAATATCATTTAAATTGTATTCTAGTCATTATGAAGTATAATGTGAATCCTTCTAGCTAAAGAATTGTATTTTCTACCATTATGCATCTGTTATTTGCTTTCAATGTAGTAATACTTAAATGTTTTTAACTTCTGTTATGAGTGAAATTGATACTTCTGTATCTTTTTTACATGTTTGTTAAACTGTAATTTGCTGTAACTGGAGCTTTTCTCCCCAGGCCTCTGCTGAAAAAGGACCTATGTCCAGTTGGACTTTCCCAGTAAACAAATATAAAATAAATAAATAACATAAACGCTGACTGCCTAAGTGGTACTACTTTTATCATATGCACATACATACAGTAAAATTAATGCAAGGCAATGCTCAGAAACTTTACTTATCCATGTAATGGATGTGTATTGCTGGCATCAGACAGAGTCAGCAACAAATTACAGCAGTTGTAAATGCAGGACTATCAATGTAAGTGTTGAACCTGGAACAGAAAAATAAATGCTTGAGGGGGGTGGGAGCAGGAGGCTAAGGTGCACACAAAGGGTAGTAAGGGCATGTGAGTAAGAAAGACAGGCTGGCAAAAATTTAGCTAATTATCAAATGGCTAGTGAGACTGAATAAGGTTCAAGCCTGGTGAATGACCCACATGCATCTGTATAGGCACTCGAAGTGAAACGTGTCTCAGTGTCTACAAGAAAACAGCCAAGCTCTGGCTTGTTAGACAGGTGTGATACGTGCATGGTAGAATTAACAGTTCATTGTCATCACCCTGACTGTGAGAACTGAGTTTGCCAGGAGTTGCAGTGGCACATTCATCCTCATAGTCAGATACGCTTGTGCTACCCAAATGTGAACAATGTCTGCTGGACGAGCGCTCCACCTAATTACGACCAGGACCATGACCCCATGACCTACCATATCTGGGTGTGGACACATCAACCACTGAAGGAGCATTAGAAGTATTGCACTATGGGAGTGACATCAGGCACAGCCACATTAGCTAACAGCAGATGTTGTTACTGACCTACATCGATGTGGATGCTGCCCCCCTCCCAGAAGATGGTCCTTCAAAGACACTGCCCATTCCATCGTGTCATTCATCCAATCCATTGAATCAGACACATGGCAGAGGCAACAGTGCACATCAGCCTGTACCACACGTACAAACCCATGAATGTCCTCAGGGGCCCTAGTGAAACTTGCCTGTGCCTCCATGATGGCTTTAATCATACATTAAGTGGCACATAATAACACACCAGGATCAAGAGGTGGGTGGACAGCAAGCATCTTATGAGCTCCCTTAACAACCATCTTACATGGCATCATGCCCACACTTTGGCTATGGCCAGAATCAACTGGCACCAAAGCTGATGGAACTACACTACCCTGATCAACTGTCTCACCTTCCACCTGTCCAATATCTGAGATGGTCAGTGGAATAGATACAAATAGCCATACTGAGTGTGTCTTGCAGAAATCCAGGTGATGGCTGAATGTTAACTTCAGTGTTAGATTCAACCTCTGCACCCCACCCCCAAATGTGCCTTTGTTTGGCCACCATCATCATCAGGGGATATTGATACTATGACATCAGCTGGTAAGAGTCCTACACGTCCACTGTCAGGATCACCTGTGATAAAGCAACAAATGCAGGAATGAACATAATACTACACTAAATATTAAAACAGTTTATATGATAAACTAACACTGGTCCCACTATTGTCGATGGTACAGCAATTCAGACCCTCATTACACCCACCTCACACATACAAATAAATACATATATATGATGAATGGCCATTAATAAACCAAAAAACATTTTTGCTTACCATGTGCAGATGACTCCACACTTTGTAGGGAGGATGGTCCTGGATAAAATTATGCAAATTATACATCACAATGAAAATAACACAGGGAAACATTGAATACACAATTTGCCTATATGTCTTGTAAGATTGCTTTTAACTGAAATTTGGCTGACATGTCCATTCACAGCTCATGTGTAATCAACAACTGCATCATATACATCTATTAAGTTATCAATAGGTACAGTAAAAAGAAATCCCCATGAAGAATTACTCAAATGTATATATTTTACTATACAAGTAAATCTATAAATTTCCATATATAAACTTACCTGGAAGCTACTCCTTGGACATAATTGTCCTCCCAGATACATCAGTACCAACATGAAGCACATGTTAGTGTGCAGTTTTCATTGAGATGTCTGGATCTCTGACAGTGGACAGAAACTCTTCATTTGATGTCAGTGGGGGCTTGGTAGCAAACCGCCATAGCCAGCTGTTCACTTGCAACTGTAATTGCTCTCCTCCTGACTGATAAAATCATAACGGTGGCCCAATGACACACCCGATCATAAGTCCTGGTGCAATCCCCAATTGAATTGATATTATTCACTAGCTTGTTCCAAATCTGCATTCTAGCAGCCATATCCACATGTCCTCTCTCAAGCAGAAAGGTTCCATGGCGCCTGAATGTCTGCACTGTTACATCATTTTTTTAGTCATTGAAAGGAGGTTATGTGGATTTGTATGCTTGGATAGAATGATCCTATGTGACATAAAACAGAAAAGGATACAACGCATAAATATCACCTAACTAAAGTCTTGCTTATGTACACATTTTTTAAATATTATGCACTGGAAACACACATTTCAGTTATTAAAACTGCAGGTTATGTGGTTGTCCCACCTCACCCTCACACACAAACCCATGTTTGTCCAAACCAAAGAATACCACTTTAGTAATGTATTAATGTTTCCCACTGAAATATCATGATGCCTAAACATTTTCAAGAGAAAAGCACATGAAACACACTTTTGTTCTGAAAATGCAATATTGGTAGGTGATTCCCCACCACCAAAATAACAAATAAGTGATGTTTTGCGCAAATCAAGGAACAGCACATAATTAAATTTGTATATTTGCTTCCTAAACAATTATCAGAATGTATATACATTTACAACAGAAACGTCAATTTATGATTGCCAGTCACCTCTCACTGTGCCCACCACTCTCCTGGAGGTGGCCCTAGGCAACCTCAGAAGCATAACATCTATGTCACTGACATGTACATTACCATTTCTCTGCAATAACATAGAATACAATTTTAACAATAACACTTGTGATGAAAGTTAATAACCTGTCAACATGAGAAATGTAAATGCCTGCCAAAAATGCTTATGGCAGCAGTGAACTATAAGAAGTGCATAGAGATAAAAATTACATTTTCTACTGGATATGTAAATTGCTTTGTAACATGTTACAAAATCTAGAATGTACTTGAACAATACAAGCATACTCTGGCAAAATACAAAGCCTTCTCTGCAGATAAATTACTTTCAAAGGAGTAGCAATCTGCTGTTTTGTCCAAATGCACAGGTCTCCTCACCTTCAAGTTCCCTAGCTATACAGTTACCATTTTATAGTGTAGATTCAGGCCTCTGAGCACAGTGAATATGCAAATGAGGTGTGAACTCATTAGAATTGCTGTATACCAAATTTTTGACTTCAGGTTGCAAATTTAAACATAGTGTAGGCTCTACACCACTGTTAGTTGCTAATGGATTGTAACTATGAATGATTAGTGGGAGAGAGAAGGAAGACACAACAGCAATTCAGACTACTTCCCTACAGAGTGTGTGTCACTCAGGATATAAATTGTAGAAGTTAACTTTAGCAAGCTTTTAAGTGGAGCTAAACAGCACATATTTCTCATTTATGTTCAATAGCAGACAAAAACTCTCCTGCCTGGGCTGATTAATGTTTTTCACCATGATATAATTGTTATCATAATGTTAAATAAAAATAATACAAAATGGACTGTAGAATGCCATGTATGAGATTACAGTAGAGATAAGAGAAGAATGAACACAATACAAAGAGAAAACAGAACTGCATTTGTGCAAAGAGAGTCATAAATAGTTGTGTGACACATATACAACCAAGAATGAACAAGAGTATGTCCTGGTGATACTGTAGAGGGAATGGGAATAGCTTGTATGCACATGCTTTGCTTTCTTGCTGCAAAGCTGAGTCTGTGGCAAGGACAGGTAACACACTCCCACTGTGTAAAAATATTTCATGTATTATTTTTTTTAATAAAATATTCATATTTGTGTGGTGTGCATCTTAGCCCGCACGTTGAAACATATCACTATTTTAAATTCAGTATCAGCTTGGATGATATGGACAGCATAAACTGGAACCAGGAAAGAGCTGTGGATGTAGCACACCTAGTAAAGATGTTGAGGCACACAGGACATGGTTCAAGTCTCCCATTCTTTTTAAGCATAAATGATATGAAGAATTTTTAACAAAGAAAATGTATTTTTGTCTTTGCTTGTCTAGTTTGTGCATTGCTCACCTGTGCGCAAACACACATTATGGCTGCAAACAAAACAGATAAATTGTAACTTTCCAAAAAGATACATTGTTATTTCTTTTGCCTTCCTCCATGCAAACATAGTATGTGGCATTGCATAGCAGTCAGCACCCTGAACAGTAATGAGTGTAAAAATGCACCTACTTTCTAACTTCCCCTGGGGTAACATATGTAAGTTCATGACTATCATTTAGATGAGCCAGGGTCTTAATCCAGCACTGTCCAGATTTCAGTGCTGTTCCACTTAATTTTAACAATATAAAGATAATAGTACATAACAAAAAAAAAAAAAAAAAAAAAATATATATATATATATATATATATATATATATTTACATATATATATATATATATATATATATATATATGTGTGTGTGTGTGTGTGTGTGTGTGTGTGTGTGTGTGTGTGTGTGTGTGTGTGTGTGTGTGTGTGTGTGTGTGTGGTATATATATATATATATATATATATATAGAGAGAGAGAGAGAGAGAGCACTTGATATTATATGAATTATATGTGTAACTGGGGTATCCTGACAATTATGTTTCTGTAGTTAAACGTTTCTTTTCTGCCCTGGGATGGACTTCATACTTTACTGATAGTTATCTTCACAACTCACATAACACAAGTATAGCTGAAAAACAAAATGTGTTGTGTGGTCTGACCCAGAACTCAGAATTATTCCTGAAAGTAATATAAGTACTTGCATTTCCAGTACTTTGTGTCACACATTACGCCTGCATCACACATAAGAATGCATAAACCAGGACCTTGGCAGGTCACACAGATACATGGTTATCTGAAGTATAACACCACTGACTCTTTCATGTGTCTGAATAATTAATGAACATGTCTGATAAGTACTTCTTCTGTAGCAATGAGGAATAAACACCTAGGTAGAAAAATATGAATTTTCTATTATACATAAATATGAATCCCACATTGTACAAATTACTTTTATCAGTGTGTAAGGCCCCACAAAATATGTGTCATCACACAATTTTTACCCCCAATTTATGACTCAAAAGTCAAGCCATTTAACAGGTATAGCAGCAGACAAGCCATACATTAATGCCATCTGTCACATTACCCTTCTTATTTCAAAATCTGCCTTCCTCTCTGTTTGGAGATGTTGCTCTCCATGCACCATTGCGCAAATGCAGTTGGCATGGTTGTGCTAGTATGTGTACTCACCAATATTACAAATTGGTAGGAAAATGCAGACATGGCAGGTGTTGGCAAGGATGTTGCTCAATTCAGGGCTCACAGATGGGGAATATAGAGGAGTCATGAATATCCATTGCACTCCTCGTACAGTGACACAGCCATAGGCTTTTGCAAGGGGACTATAGCAGGTCTCAATATAAATCAGAGGCTTTGAACAGTCGAGGCTGTCTTCAGTGCGACTGACATTACACACACTGGGGATTAATACAGGCATCACTACAACAATCTGAAAAGGTGTAAGCAGGAACTACTCAACCAGTGACTGGATGACTTTAGGACTGGTGACATCTAACAATTGTGTAAATAGGTTCATAGGTAGGTACAAGGCTATCAGCCCTAGGGCTTATACAAGCCCATCCAAAAAGGTACTCTGGCTTTTGCCACCCAAGAAAATTATTTTCCTGTGCCACTGTCGAGCAGAGCCACAGAGGTGTTCCCTGGGGTAAATTTCCTATTTCCCATATAATCATCAAGATTTTTGTTGAACAGTGCTAATGAGGAACTTTGTTTGATATAGATAGGTAGTTTAATCCAGAGTATGGGAAGTCCCTGGGAGAGGAATCTATCCCTCCGGCATGTTCTGTTTTTTGTGGTGACAAGGTTTAGGTCCCTAGAGTGTGTAGCTCAGAGGGATTGGGATTTCTTTAAGTGGAGCATGCTCAACAGCTCTGGGTTTGACATAGCGTTGTATGTTAGGCAGAGATCACCTCTGAGTAGGCGATATGCGACGGAGTAAAGCTGGAGTTTTTTGAGACGGTCTGTGTAGGGCAGTTGTTTGAGGCTGGTAATACTCTTTGTGAGGTATTTCTGCGGCCTTTCCAGTTATTGTAGATGTCTTGTGAGGTACATACCAAAAGGGGCATTGTACTCTATAGTGGGTCTAATGAGTGATAAGTAGAGGGGAACAATGACCTTTTATTTTCTGGATGAGAAACCTTTTGTGATGAGGTGTGACATGTAGAAGGATTTCCTGACTACTGTGGTGATGTGATTATCAAAGGAGAGACTACTGTCCACCTGTGTCCCAAGGTCTCTTATCACACTTTCGGTATTAAGTATACTACCGCCCATGATGTAGTTCATGGGTACAGAGTTTTTACCAAAGGGGATGACAATGCACTTTTTGGCATTGAGCTTGAGGCCATGGCTTTGACACCAGGCATCTCTCTCAGTGAGGCCCTTATGTAGGATGTCCACATTGTTAGGAGTTTCGATTATGGCTCCTAGTTTGCAGTCATCTGTGAAATTTGTTAGCCAAAGACCTTCTGTGTTAGCCTGTACTTCAGAGAAGTAGATACCAAATGGGAGAGGACCCAGGACTGAACCCTGTGGAACTCCACTTGTCACTGGTCTGAAGTGGGATTTGGAGTCTGCTACTTTCATAGTATGGGTTCTGTCAGTGAGCCAGTTGGCAACCCATCTTGTGACATAGGGATTTATACCTAGTTTAGTGAGTTTATCTATAATTCCAGAGTGGGGGATGGTGCTGAAAGCCTTGGCAAGATCTAGATAGGCTGTGTGAACCACCTTACCCTTGTCTACGGCTTTGGTGACTGCTTCAAAGAAGTCTATCAAGTTTAGGAGACATGATCTACATTTTACAAACCCGAACTGGGTGGGGTCCAAAGTTTTGAGATTACCAATGTCTTTGTTTATAAGTTCCATGATGATACGTTCCGTGGCCTTGCAGACCAGGCTTGTTAGGCTAATGGGGCGGTAGTTCCCGGGGTCCATGGTAGCTCCCCCCTTGTGGAGTGGGATAACCATTGTTGTGCACCATTCAGCAGGCACAAAGCCTGAGGTGAGGCTATGATTGAACATGGTACTTAGGTGGGGTGCCAGTTTCTTCTGTAGTTCATGTAGAATGCAGCCTGGGATGTTGTCTGGTCCCATGGATGCTGTGTTCTTGGCTTTGGAGAGTGTGGTTTTTACCTGGGCAGTCATCATTACAGGAACTTTGCATTCTTCCGGTATAGAGATGGGCTCTTTAGGGGGCGAGAGGGGGGTAAATCTAGCACTGAACCTATCTGCCAGGATGTTGGCAATATCAGTTGGGTCTGTATATTTAGTGCCATTGTGCTGTAACTCAGAGCAGATCTGAGTGTTGCCATTGAGATTCTTGATATAGCTATAGAATGCTTTGTGGTTGTCTTTAGAATCAGTGGCAATTTTGTTTTCATAATTAGTTTTGGAGGATTTTGTCAGGGATCGCAGCTTCTTACTGAGGCTGACCAGGGAGCTCCTCCACTCATGGGATGTTACTCTCTTTTGAAACAGTTTCTTCCTTCTGTTGTACAGTTTGTTTATGGCAGGGGGCCACCAGATTGGCTTCCTTTTTTGGAGGATAGCATCTTGGTTCTGTTTGGGATAGCATGATCCATGCACTCATGTAAGTGCTTATAAAATGCAATTATGTAGGATTCAGTAGTAGTAACTGTATTGTCCATCTGCATGGGTGTCATAAAATTCACAACTTTTGTCTTAAGAAGCATGAAGTTGGCTTTGGAGAAATTTTTTACCATGGTTTCCTTAATGGGTGGTGGGGGCAGGATGTGGATATCTCAGGTAATTAGCTTATGGTCAGATAGGACCAATGAGGCGTTGACTTCAGGTGTGGAATACCGGTCACTCATGCTGGTAATGACTAGATCTAGGATATTGTTGGCTCTGGTGGGGGTGTGGATATGTTGATCCATGGCATTGGAGTTTATGAATTCCAGAAAGCGTTGAGTGAAGGAGTTGGTACATGAGTAGTTTTCCCAGTTAATGGTGGGGTAGTTGAAATCGCCGATTATTAGGGTGTTTGGTTGAACCCTAACATTTTCCAGCACATCAAGAAAAGAGGAGTGGAAATCCTGGGGGTTGGTGGATGATCTGTAGCAAGCTACAATTTGGATTGCAGTTTTGCCCAGAGTTAGTTGCACTTGGATAACCTTTGTTGCAATATGCTGAGCAACTAGCCTGGAGGTGTGGATATCCTTAATGAATATGGACACACCTCCGCCTTTGTTGTTCTGGTCCAGGTTACGTGGCCGAAAAATGTGGTATGTGTTATAGCCTGGTAGTGCAGGGGTGATCTCTGGAGCCTCAAACCAGGTCTCAGTCACTGCACAGATATCGACATTCTCCATTTTAAGGAGTGCCCCAAGTGAGTGCATTTTGAGATTTAGACTTCTAGCATTGAGTAGCATCACCCTCAGTTTTTGCTTGCCTGTTACTATTACAGTGGCGAATTTGTCATTTGAACCTTGCCTAAAAAAGGCACTATAGGGGTGGCAAGAACCTTAGCCAGTATCCAGAATCCCAGGGGTGACAGGTGCAGGCCATCTCTGGCAAAGCATCGTGGTCTGTCGACCATGTCATCCCAGGCAGACAGATACTGGATACCTTTAGAATGGCACCCGAAGCTTAGCCAATTGTTGAAGTCAATCATTTTGTTCTTGCATTGTGGCATCATTCTGGGTGATGGCCGAATGCTACTCAGGGCTAGGGTCATACCTGCCTGGGCTACAAGATCGGAGAGCTCTTCCATGTCTCTTTTCATGTAGTCCAGGGTTTCCTCCCACCTTTCAAAGGCATGTGTCTGGAGCATTTCTACCTTGGCCTCTGCTGAAAATGGGCTCTTTCCTAGTAAAGAAATTTTAATTAAATAAAATGCTGAACACTTAAACAGACTCCCAGAAGCAAGGGCTGTTTACAGCAGAAATTGACATAATTTTTTTTAATTATTGCACTTCCATCGTTCTCAGGTCGTTCACACCAACATGGACAATAACAGAGTCATATTTGTACTTGTTGTGGAGTGACCTGAGTGCATGGGTTATGTGGCGGATCCTGGCACCCGACTGGCAGCTGATAGTAACCTTCTCCTTGTTTAGCCTGGTGAGTGGAACATCAGTGTGCCTGACTATAGCTTCACCTATGACTAGTGTGTTGGGTACGTTGTTTTGCCTTATTGGCTGTGATTGAGTGGCACACTGAGTCTGCGGGCTATGTGTCATTTGGGTTGTGTTGGGGGGGTAAAGGTTGCTTGCATTTCTGCTTTGGAGGTCTCTGTTGCTTGAGAAGATTATTACTGAGAGCCTCCACGAATGTTTTTGTGTTTCTATGTGTGGATTTTGTTGGTGTAGATTTAGTGAGACTATGTGATGAGTGTGGTGTGGTGCAAGTGTTAGATACTTTAACTGATATAGAAAGCTCGAGATAGCCAAGACTGGTATGCATAATGTTTCTCTCTTTTTCTCTTTTCACTTATGTTCAAGTTTCTCAAGAGATTTTAGCAATCAAGGAGGACCCTGGGTGGCAAAGTGGTGCAGTGGTTAGCATTGTTGCCTCATAGCAAGAGGTACTCTGCTTTGATTCTCAGTGGGAGCTCCCTTTGTGGAGAGTGCATTTTCTCCCCATATTTGCATGGGTTTCCTCCCACCTTTCAAAGGCATGTGTCTGGAGCATTTCTACCTTGGCCTCTGCTGAAAATGGGCTCTTTCCTAGTAAAGAAATTTTAATTAAATAAAATGCTGAACACTTAAACAGACTCCCAGAAGCAAGGGCTGTTTACAGCAGAAATTGACATTATTTTTTTTAATTATTGCACTTCCATGCATTACTAGAAAATTAGCCATGCATATCTTAACTGTAAAAGCAAGCATGCATGCATCATTCTGTAGCTCAAGATAATTGTAGGGGGTCTATATTATTTCTTTGACAGCTTAGGTTGTCAAATGCTTAATGATCAAAACCTAAGCATCGAAGTTTCAAAATCATGAACAGCCAAATACACAAATTCTTTCCTTGGGAAAGAATTCTCTACGCCGTCCCGAAATAAAATGAACTTTTCAACCTAAATATAGTGAGGGGCTTTGCCTGCCACACCACCCAAGATGGAGGGCTGTGCCCCCACACCCCCTTAACTAAATATACCAAGTCTGAGATTGGTCTACATTGGGGAAAGGGCAAATCTTCAATTTTCCCAAAGAAAGAATTCACATATATATAGCTGTTCATGATTTTTAAACTTCAACGCTTAGGTGTCGATCATTGAGCATTCAAACAACCTAAGCTGTTGAAGAAATAATATAGACCCATTGTAGGAGTCAAGTGTAATACTGTTTTCAGATGTATTGGGTTCAAATTCCACAAGTAACAAATGCATACTAATAACAAAATATTAAATACTAATTTCAACAAGATTGGCATAAATGCTATGTTGTTAACTTAATCTGCATTATTTTTCAAAGCATTTGTGCAATATATACATATTGCAAGGATTATTTGGAAAAATTCTCAGTCCTATTTTGGATTTTTAAAAAGTATAGTTAATGTAAAAGTAAACATATATTTTTATTGTACTAAATTATTGTATGTGACATACAATGGTTCTTATCTTCTTTTTTTTCTTACCCCAACCATTAGCTTTCTTTTTATATGTGTGATCACACCATTCTGATCTCATAATTTTCTGACAACCAATAAAATGATTTCCAGTCCAGGGAGGTAGGCCAATCTCTGTGGCTCAGACTGCCGCCCCTCCAATGTCTGCCACACCAATGCCCAGCACATCTTGATGCAACCTGGCACTACTGCCTCTGCAGCCCCTGCACTACCTGAGCCCTCAACATCAGGTAGCATTAACCTAGCAGCTGGTGCAGTGGTACCCTCCAGAAGTATTGGTGGAGGTAGGGATTTTGTTACCCACCAAGAGCTTCCAGGCATGGTGTGTGAAGTCTTAGAAGGTACCATTAGTGCATGTCTCAAGTTGTCTAGAGAAGGTACTTGCAGCAATGCAAAGAAAACCCAAATGTCAAGCAATCCAACAGGAATCTGAGGAAGGAGACAATGATAACAGTGCTGAGGGAGAGGACTAGATTTTCACTGTCCCCATGCTTGACAGGCATGGGCCTCTGATGTCCCCTCCATATCCCTAATCATAGTGTTTCCGAACCTCTTGTATCCCTTACCATCCCTGTGTCTGTCTTGTTTGTCCTATTTGTCTGCTCCTCCTTCTTCACCAATTTTACTTACCTGACCTTGTCATTCCTACGTCCCTTGCACAACATTCCTCTCTTTTTGAAATAAAATCAAAAACTGGGCACCCCCCCCAAAAAAAAAATTGTCTCATACATAGCCCTCCACTTCACATGTGTCTTCTCAACACACTTAATTCAGTCCAGTTAGCTATACAACATAATTGTGTTGTTGTCACCCATCTGTGTTGTGGTCTTCTTCTTTTTCTTTTGGCTGTTCCCATTAGGGGTCGCCACAGTGGAACATCTGTTTCCATTTCTTCCTGTCCTCTGCATCTTGCTCTGTCACACCAACCCCCTGCATGCCCTCTCTCACCATATCCATAATCCTTATCTTAGGTCTTCCTCTTTTCCTCTTACCTGGCAGCTTCATCCTTAGCATCCTTTTCCCAATATACCCAGCATCCCTCCTTAGCACTTGTCCAAACCAATGGAATCTTGCCTCTCTGGCTTTGTCTCTAAACCATCCAACTTGGGCTGACCCTCTAATATACTTATTCCTAATCCTGTCCACCCTCATCAAACCCAGTGCAAATCTTAACATCTTTAACTCTGCCACGTCCAGCTCTGACTCATGTCTTTTTGTCAGTGCCACTGTCTCCAACCCATATAGCATATCTGGTCTCACTACCCTCTTGTAGACCTTCCCTTTCACTCTTACTGGTACTCGTCTGTAACAAATCACTCCTGACACTCTTCTCCACCCACTCCACCCTGCCTGCACTCTCTTCTTCACCTCTCTTCCATGCTCACCATTACTTTGAACTGTTAAACCCAAGTATTTAAACTCATCAACCTTCACCAACTCTACTCCCTGCATCCTCACCATTCCTCTATCCTCCCTCTCATTCACACACATATATTCTGTCTTAGTCCTGCTGACCTTCATTAGTCTCTTCTCTAGAGCATATCTCCACCTCTCCAGGGTCTCCTCTACCTGTTCCCTACTTTCACTACAGATCACAATGTCATCTGCAAACATCATAGTCCACAGGGACTCCTGTCTGATCTCGTCTGTCAGCCTGTCCATCACCATTGCAAATAAGAAAGGGCTCAGAGCTGATCCTTGATGTAATCCCACTTCCACCTTAAATGCATCCATCACTCCCACCGCTGGCCTCACCATTGTCACATTACCCTCGTTCATATCCTGCCCACTCTTACATACTTCTCTGCCACTCCAGCTTTCCTCATACAGTACCACAACTCCTCTCTAGAGATCCTGTCATATGCTTTCTCTAAGTCCATAAAGACACAATGCAACTCCTTCTGACCTTCTCTGTACTTCTCCATCAACACTCTCAGAGCAAACATTACATCTGTAGTGCTCTTTCCTGCCATGAAACCATACTGCTGACCACTAATCATCACCTCCCTTCATAACCTAGCTTCCACTACTCTTTGTGCTGTGACTGATCAGTGTTATCCCTCTGTAGTTACTACAGTTCTGCACATCACCCTTATTTATAAAAATTGGTACCAAAACACGTTTTCTCCACTCCTCAGCCATCGTCTCACTTTCCAAGATTTCATTAAACAATCTGGTCAAAAACTCCATGCCATTTTACCTAAACACTTCCATGCTTCTATGGGTATGTCATCTGGACCAACAGTCTTTCCATTAGTCATCCTCTTCATAGCTATCCTTACTTCCTCCTTGCTAATCTGTTTCACTTCCTGATTCACTATCCCCACATCATCCAACCTTCTCTCTCTCTCATTCTCTTCATTCATCAGCCCCTCAAAGTACTCTTTCCATCTGCTCAACACACCTTAGTGTCCAACCTTTCATACAACTCTCCATATGCCTTATCCTTGCCTTTGCCACCTCCCTCTCTTTGCCATGCACCTCATCTCCTTATACACCTGTCTTCTTTCTTCATCTCTCTGACAATCCCACTTCTTCTTCACCAGCCTCTTTCTCTGCATACTCTCTTGTACTTCCTCATTCCACCACCAGGTCTCCTTGTCCTCCTTCCTCTGTCCAGATGTCACACCAATCACTTTTCTAGCCATCTCCCTTACTAGCTCTTATGTAGTTACCCAGCTATTCGGTAACTCCTCACTGCCACCCAGTGCCTGTCTTAACTCTTTCCTGAACTCCACCTCACAATCACCCTTTTTCAATTTCCCCCATTTGATCTTTGGTGCTGCCCTCATACTCCTCCACTTCTTGATTACCAATGTCATCCTACAGACCAACATTCTATGCTGCCTAACTACACTTTCCCCTGTCACCACTTTACAGTCTCCAATTTCCTTCAAACTGGCCCTCTTGCATAGGATATAATCCACCTATGTGTATCTTTCTCCAGTCTTGTATGTCACCCTATGCTCCTCCCTCTTGTAAAAAATGTATTTACCAGAGCCATGTCCATCCTTTTTGCAAAATCTACCTTCTGCATTCCTTTGCTTAACACCATACCTACCCATCTCTTCCTCATCCCCTCTTTTCCTGTCACCAACATTCCCATTGAAATCTGCTCCAGTCACTACTCTCTCATCCTTGTGTGCAGTCATCACCACTTCATCCAACTCACTCCAAAATTTTTCTTTCTCATCCATTGCACACCCAACTTGCGGAGCATATGCACTAACAACATTCCTTGTTTCATCAACCCATCTGTGCTGTGGTAACAGTCTAAATTAATCCACTGTTCTATCTATATTCATATTACACTGTTAAAGAAGTGAATAGCTATGATTATTTCCTAATTCCCTCCTGCACATTCCTGTATTGCTTACCCTTTGTTTTCCCCATGCTTGCCCCCCATTTCATCACTTTCCTATCTACCCCATTTTCACACCTTTAATCTGGTCAAAAATAGAATCATACGCCACACACATAAACAATAAACCACTAATAAAGGCTTTCAATTTTTGTCTTCTGCATTTGTGTGGAATGACAGTGAATGGCACTTCAGGTCCTAGGGTTATCTTCGCACAATGCTGCTTTGCTAAAGGAACACATAGTTAAAACAGAGTAAAAGCAGTACTTTTAAATATTTTTCAATCAATTATTTAGACTGCTGAATGTATGAAAAAGCCAATCCATATGTGTGTTGTTGACATAAATCACTTGACTTGTGTTTATTTTTATACAGTACCTCACTATAGTCATTGCTTTTCACATTTGCAGCAATTATCATATTCACTTATGTAATGTCATCCCAACACCATGTGTAAAAAAATTAGATTGACCTGTATTCAAACCCTGTGCCATCTGTGCTGTAAACAAATGTTCACTGCTCTTCCACCTGCTGCTACAGGGAAGACTAAGCAGTAAGTGTAGTTCTTACACTCAGTACAGTCCAAAGTGTTGATGGCCTCACCTCACCATTTAACATGTTTGTGCGAAGGAAGGCAAACCAATAAACATATCACTATTTTCCCATTTAAGTGGAAACCCATGTTTGTTCATCTGTTAACTCCAAGCAAATGGGGAAGGCAATAGCAACAGGTCTTAAAGTCATATAGTACGAACACCATAGTATTTGTCAGATATTTCTCCCATAGCATATATGCATAGCTGCTTCTCAAGTTCAAGTTGTATTCATTAAATGCAAATTGTGCATGTGTAAACACTTGTCATCATTTGTGCAAACAAGTTCTTTGGTGGCAAGCTATGTAAAGAGGTGTATGGCATGTAATGCTATGGTTATTGCCCACTTATTCTTCATCCCATCAAAACCCATTTAAAAACACTACCAAAGGGAAGGAACTTGTTAATGAGTGAACACATATTTACCAAAACTCATGTGTGCCCTACACCCATTAACATGAAAATGGATATGTCAGTAATAGAGCAAATGTCACCTGCACTACAAAAATAAATGGCACAGTTGCATCGGTACATTATTTAAAGCTTTATACTGACAATAGACATTGAGATTGTCTTATACATGCCTTACTGTGGACATCAATTCATCACATTATGAAAACATGTAAATCAATGTGTGTATGTGTGCATGTACGTGTACGTGTGTGTGTGTGTGTGTGTGTGTGTGTGTGTGTGTGTGTGTGTGTGTGTGTGTGTGTGTGTACGTATGTGTGCCTGAAAGTGTGTAATGTACACAACATATTGAAAAACAAGTGCAACATACATTCCTGACAGGTTATTCCATATAGTTTAAAAAACATGTCTTTCAAAGTTTTTATATCTGTAGATTGAAGCCAAAACAGAAAATCCAAACTTCACACTTTGCATATCACTCTCATAACAGGATGCGACCCCTAACCGGGAAAAGCCAAAAGACACAACAACAACAACAGGATATGTTACCTGCATCATAGAATGTTGATGTCATCATCTATAAAGACCACTACGATAAGGAAAAATCAGACTTTGGAAATGGTACTGATAATAACTAATATGCTCTGCAGATGAGAACAAAATACTTAAGTAGGTGATCATTTAACACAACAGCCAAATTGTTTTTGTCTCTATATGTATAACTGTGTGTATGCATAGTTCAAAGAGCATAAGTCTATATCCTACAAGCATCAATCAAGTCTAATGGAGAGTAAACATGTTTTAGATTCATTCATGCCTACACATCCATTTCATACAGGCCTCCCAACGTATTCTCAGAAACATACAGTGATGATGTCATCTTCTATAAATTGTTCAGCAGCAATGGACAAGTTACACTTCTGCTGTGGTGCTTGTGTTAAGTGCTGCATTTTCCAGCTTGTCTAACTAGTTAGATAGTGAGTCTAATCTCACTGCAGTCAACTTGTATGTGTGCAGTCAGAAAAGCATGGATTATTTAAGCCTCAAGGAAAACAAATGTTTTATTGTTGCACATACCTACACAGCCATTTCATACAGGCATCACAACATCTTCTCATAAACATAGACTGATGATGTCATGTGCTATAAAGTATTCTGCAACAGTATAAAAGTCAGAGTCTGGGGAACTGGCATGACATATTGTGTTCTATAAATAAGTAGGGAGGAGTTTGAAACTCACTGCAGTCAACTAGTGTCTGTTTGTGTTAACTATTATTGTGAAGATCATTTTAGAGTGGCATGTGAGACACTGCTCTTAACATCTTTTTCTCATGTGTGTTCAGGTAGTTCACATTAAGGAGACCGTTTTAAAACAGTACATAAGACAGTCCTCCTATCATCTTCTCAACACACACTGATTATGTCATCTGCCATAATGTGCAGTCTGATAGCATATAATCCATACTTGTGCCATGGTATTGTATCTCCTAGGTATGTAGATAGACAAGTAAGTAGGGGTTCTAAACTCTCTGCAGTCAATGTGTGTGTTTATGTTCAGTTAGCTCTTGTTATGGAAACCATTTTAGCTCACCATGTGAGACAATACACTAACATCATCTTCTCAACACACACTGATGATGTCATGTGCTATAAAGTGCAGTCTGATAGCTTGAAAGTCAGACGTATGCTGTGATGCCTGCATTAAGTACTGAGTTCTGTATATAGCTAGGTAGGGGTTCTAGTCTCACTGTGATTAAGTGGAGTCTTTATGTGTTCAGTTAGTTCACAGTCAAGAGACCAAACTCCTCCTACCATCTTCTTCTCAACACACACTTATGATGCCATCTGCCATAAAGTGCAGTCTGATAGTATGCAAGTCAGATTTGTGCAGTGTTGCTTATGTTAAGTACTGTATTCTGTAGATAGAGATGGGTTCTAAACTCATGTCTGTCAACTTGTGTGTTTGTGTTCAGTTAGCTGCCATTGTGGAGACCATTTTAGAGTGGCATGTGAGACGCTCTTCCTAACATCTTCTTCTCAAAACACACTGATGTTGTCATGTGCTATAAATTGCAGTCTGATAGTCTGAACATCAGATTTGTGTCATGGTACTTGTGTTAAGTACTGTGCCCTGTAGAGAGGTAGGTAGCAGTTCTAAACTCATCACAGTCAACTTGTGTGTTTGTTTTTATTTGAGATCATTTTAGAGAAGCGTGTGAAACACTCTTACTAACATCTTCTTCTCAACATACACTGATGATGTTATTCTCTGTAAAGTGCAGTCTGACAGTGTTTAAGTCATGCTTGTGCTGTGTTGTTGATGTTCATAGGTTCATAGGTTTATAGATTAGTACTAGGCTAACTGCCATTGTGGACCATTTTTAGCCTAGCCAATTAACCCATGAGAGAATCAAACCTTGCACCTTATGTCTAAAAGGAGCATATCAATGCATTAACATTGTATTCTCAAGCTTCTGTCACTAGATACTTAGGGATTCTAATTCCGCAACAGTTGAATTGAGTGTGTGCTCATCCAAATAATATTTTGGAGACAATTTTATACTGAAATGTAACTCCACATCTATGTCACACACTGCTCGAAACATCATCTTCTCAGCACACAATGCTGATATCATCCTCTATAAAGTGCACCATAACACTATTAAAGTCAGACATACATGGTGGTGCTAGCCTTACATTTTATGGAATCCAGCTTCTATACCTACTCAGGTTTAATGTTCAAATCAACTCAGTCAACTGCTCTGTGTGTGGTTGGGGGTAAATTATGGTCATTGTATGATCTTTTGAATCTGTTTTCATTTGACTCCTTCTCAGGAGAAACTTTAACATAGACCCATGAAGCAAACATCTCCTTTTTCCCTGTGTCCGTATAACATCCTTTCTGCAGAAGACTGGAGGATGTCATCATCTTAAAGATCATCATCTTAAAGATGCATACACACATTGTGAAGCAGAGTCCTTTCATGACCTTCTACAAGCCATCTCCAGAACATTGTATGTGTGGTTGCTAATTCTGACTTGGGGTGGTGTACATGCCACATATGGACAGAGACATTATGTAATAAGGTCAAAGGCATACACACATACCCTTAAAATCTTCCATCTGTCGATATAGCAATTTTTGTTTAAATGCCATAATAATGGCTAGAATTTGATTTAATGTTGGCCCTTAGCCTAGTAATGTCCTATGACCCTATGAAAACTGTACATGTTAATGTTACTGTCATCGACATGTGCTATGCTGAAGTGTGGATGTACAGTAGCCTTACAACAGTGCATTCCATTCTGTGATTTGAGGTAATGTATTGATGGCTACTGCAGCCATTTGATTACATGTTCCTTCCATGACAGCTGTATTAATATGGCTCCTGAGAACTGCTGACATGTGATGATGTTATGTATATTGTTGCCTTACTAAGACATGTGTTCTTATAGTGGAGTACATCAACATTCCACACAGTTCTCATTCAACCATCAGAGTGATACTTGCATTATGGCACAGGTGTGCATGTGTATACCTGTCATCACTAAATGGTCTGTGAGATACATCAGTATAATGTCCTATCGATTACATCAGTACAAATATCTTGTTTTATGTACATGTTGTAATGCTGTTTTATACACAAATATGTAAATAGTTCAGATTCAATTGCAACATTGGTGAATTCATTGTATGTGCAATTTAGTTGCTGTTCACAAGGATTATTGAGGTGGTCCCCAGCAGTATTGTGTAACTATCAGCATTTGTGTCATTAACTGTTCTGCATGAACCGCATCCAACTCATTGCTAATGTGTCCATATATGGTATCAGGGCCCTCACACACAGCTTTTCAATGAAAAACATATAAGCATATGATGTGAAATTGATGTAATTACAAGACATAGGTTGAGTTGTATGACTGTGTGAACAGTTCCACTTTGTAGTATGTGATTCATGTCCACAGTTCTATTTAGAGGTGTTGTCCAAAACATTTTTTTAAATAATTATGAAATGTTAAGGAGAATACACAACTAACCATAAGGCTGTTTGTGGATGGCACTAAGCATACTCAACCACAGGAAATAGACTCTCCTAGCTGACAGATTTGGATCAAGCTTCATCCCCCCCTTCCACATTGGACATCACCAAAATATTCATGCAAATGTTACTCAGCTTATTTTCTTAAGACAACAGCTCATTTGTGCAGTCTCTAAGACTAAAAACATGGCATCAATGGGCCCTGACAATATCACATGTTGCCTTTTTAATAACTTAAAAACTGACCTAGCGACACAGTTTAACCCCAGGCTCCAGACAGGCTATGTTCTGGCAGAAAGGTGTACAGCAACAGTCATCTATCTGAACAAGGGGGAACCATCATCTGACCCAGGGAGTTATAGACCCACAAGTCTGACTTGCCACATCAGTAAGGCAATCAAAAAAAATCATCATGGACCTTATCAAAACGGACATAGGTAATCTCCCATCTGTGTCCCCGACCCATTTTTGATTCCTTAAGGCTACATCATATGTTTGTTAAATCTGTTTGACTTGTTCAAGAATGTCACAAAGGACATGGACGAGGGAAAGACGATGCATCTTGCCTATTGAGACCTAGCCAAAGCATTTGACACAAATCCACACTCAGGTATTTTAGAGAAGCTGTCTCATCTGGGTATAAGCACATACATCACTAGGTGGGTAGCCAAATGGATCACTGACAGGACACATACTGTTGAGGTGTCTGAATTCACCTCTAGCAAGAAGTCAGTAACCAGGGCCATATGACAGGGTTCTGTATTATGCCCTTTCCTGTTCAGTATTTACTTTTCAGAAGTCATGACAAAATTAGACAACCTTTGTCTTACCAATTTTGTGGATGACTGCAAAATACGGACGATCACTGAATCTACGAACACAGCTGATATACTACAGAAAGTATTAAAGCACACAAATGATTGCTGCCAAAGCAATGCAAATGCATGAAATGAACACAAAAGCATAAATAATCCCTTTTGGAAAGGAAATACCCGAGGTAATTACAGACAGACAGTACATCCCAGTAAGTACACCCAGTGGTACATGATCTGGATACTCATTTAGATAGTAATCGGAACTTTGACTACCATGTGTCCACAGTGGTGACAAATTTCTTTGTGAAAGTATGGGCAGACCATTCACATCAAAGGACATTACAATGCCATAATACTCAGCCCTCATCACACCAAAGATAGAATAGCATGCACCCTTTTGATGTACCTCACTATACATCTGCAACACCTGGAGCAACCCCAGAGTTTTTGCACAATGAAGATACATGGTGTAAACAAGTCATATGCAGAAAGATTGAAAGCCCTATCACTGTAATATATCTCTAACAGAATCATGAAAAACAAGGAGCAAAGCAAACAAAGACTTCCAAAATCACCAACAGTAGCTCAAATGAGAAGGAGAGGCCACGGAGAGCATAAAAAAGTTTAATAAAGCAGTCCAATAAACAACAACGCCACAAAAAAAATGTATTTACTGGACTTGGACTGCTTTATTAAGCATTTTATGCTCTCTGTCTCATTTGAGCTACTGTTGGTGATCTCTATCAGATTACTAAGGGTTGATTGGTGTCTGGCCCTTAGGACACCCTTCAGTCTGGCCCTGAGGGAAATGTTACACATTGCTAAAGAAAACTGCACAAGAATCATTCATTCCAAGGATGGTAACCTAGTCTCTGAAATAATCAGTCATGTTGGAGAGATCCATCTCTTAGATACTACCCTTCCTCTGGAACATGCTTGTCATTCATGTAAAGCAAAGGCCTCTACCGACCCTCTGCATATGCAACCTAGATCAACGGATGGTTAATTATGATTGTCCTCCTGTTGTTGCACACATGTCCCTCATGGATAGAGGTAGTTGGTATTAGATAACATAGCACAGGCCTATACCTGTTGGAACATTGTTCACATAGCTATTGAAAATTTGTGTAACTTGTGTTAAATATGGCTAGACTATTATGGGATCTTGTGACTTTAGCCTAGTACTCTCATATGCACCTATAAACCTATGAAGTTCATTTGTATCCTAGGTGCAGATATAGTTTGACCGTACAACACAGTACATCACATCAGTATTACCACTTGATAGTTTGTATAAATACATATCCACGCAAGTCTTAATTTAATGATAGTATAAAATTTTCCATGTCGATGTTAGGGCCACAGTGATAGTGTGGCACATGTCTTGGGTTTGACATGTGCTGATAGAAAGTATGCTCCAAGTATTGTTTGGTATGTGAACAATATGAAACTATTTGACAGCTTTCTCACTCATTGATGCTAGACTTTGCAGTGCTGCAGTTTCTGTGCACATGGATGGATTGCCATAAGTCTCACATAGTGATTTACAATGGATTGCTTTTTAATTCACACTTTTACTGCAAATGCAGCAGCCAATATCCAATGCTATTACATGTGGCAGATGTATGCAATGTACAGCTGTGTGTAGGAAATCTACAGTTTTAAGTGTTGTTATCCATATAGCTGATACCCATGTCATCTAGGGATAATTTGCTCAAGTGTATCACTTTTGTTACAGTGACCTCCCACACATCTTGTCAACCATGCATAAGTATTCTTTATGATGCATAACCATTAGAAGTTGACAATGCAGACTTCCCTTCAAGGTGTTCTATAAAATGCATGTGTGATAAGTCTTTCTGTGATGCACAGCTCTTTGACAACATTGATGTCATGGGTTACATTCCTGAAGGTGTAGAAGGCCACCCATTCATGCATGCACCTACCTGCATGTCTTTTAACGTCACTCAACCATGGGGAGGACATGCAGACTCCACACAGAAGGCGCTCCAGCCGAGAATCGAACTGGAGAACCTCTTGCTGTGAGGTGGCAATGCTAACCACTGCACCACCATGGCCTACAATATGCACATACTCCTACTGTATATTCTGTCCTTGCTAAATGTCCTCTCCAGTGATCATGTCAGGGTGATTATCTCACAACCAATCATCTCCATTGATATGTAACCTTGTGTGACAGTCACATAATATACCATAATGTGTGAGAATATAAATATACTCACACAGGAGGTATAAACAGCTATGTACATATGTACTTAATGTTATGCTACAAACTTATCTTTGGAGTGTACGTACATTGACATTGACATGTCCTTATGTCGTGTACATTACCATGTATTACATATCCTCTTCCTCTCTCTTCATTCCAAACATTCATGTATGTGGCCCTTTCCAATATGCACTCTTCTCCAGATTAGTGTGTTTATAATACATTCTATGTGCCCTTGATAATCACCACAAATCCTTTATTATAGTATACCAAAAACATGTTGCAGTGTACATTGTACTGAGTACACTTTCTATAATGTACTACTACTGCTGACATTGCAGTAATTTTAGCCCAGGTGATCATTGTAAATCTGCCTGCATGTTTTATATGTATTTGTGCTGCTTTACAGCGATGAAACCTCTCTTGTATTCATGCAAATGTGACATGTGGCATCCATATGTGATTAGCACTACTGTTCATCTGGCAAACACATGAACTCCATATAGGCATCATGCTAAGCCTACACAAAGTTTATTGCTTCATAGGGAAAGTCTTATTTATAATATTTAGTCCATGCCATATTATTTAACTCAAAACAAGTTCTAGAAGGAGGACAAAGAAACTAAATAACAAAATTACATTAATTTGGTATTCCACACGATGGCCATTTTAGGGTATAATATGTTAAAATACAATAACAAACACTTAGAATAATTCTGATGAAGAATGCTCTCTTTTATTTTGCTATTTTTATTTACATCATTTTTTCAGGATACTACAAAAACCCACATGGAAAATATTCAACTCTGCCCTAATGGTTACACCCAAATATAACAATAAAGCAATTCATTAAAACCAGGCAAACAATGGATTACTATAGTAGTATAGCAAACAGAAAGAAAAACCCTATGCTTTACAATATGATAGTTAAGCAGACAAATGTATTGTACTTGTGTATAGATTTGCAAAAGTGATGAAAATGAAGAATGATATAACAGTCTATATTATTTAAAATATTTGTATTAAGTTGAATGAATAAGTTTAGGGAGTGAGGAGAGAAAGAAGGGATAGTTAGAAGAGAAACCAACAGATAATGTTAGATATAGATAATGAAAGATGAGGCCTGAAGGATAAAGTAGATATTCTTGAGAAAAGTATTTATTTCACTGAGGTGTTCCAGAAGCAATAGCATTTGGCTGCGTTTTCAGTATACATGCATACATATAAATATGTCAGATATGAGCAATAATGCCATTCTAGCCTGCCAATATGCAAAAGCAACCATTCCTGTAGTAATTGTCCAAGCTGTTCATAAAAATATCTAAACAAGTGATTACTTTTATATAATTTGGTAGTCTATTCTATGCATCAGTGTCTCATTCAGACAACCAATTAGTACATCACTCATTCCTATGCAATCTCCTACACAGGTTGTCTGATGATTCTCTGCTTCTGTTTGATGAACCCTAACCTTTCTGTAGGTAGTTGCCTTTAAATGCCTTACATACCTGAATAAGGTCTTCTCTTAAATATCTGTATGAAACACTACAAATTCAGATATTTTAATCTTTCATAATAACTTAAATTTTCATATCGACAGATGCCCTTGATACATTTCTGGTGTACTCTTTCCAATTTACTCATGACAGTTTATTGTTTGAGTCTGATGTAACTCAAAAACAATGATTTTATCATTTCTGGTTTCCTAGATTTTATTAATCTTTTTATGCAGCCTATAGTTTTATAACTATCATCAACCAATTGATTGGTATGATCAGAAAAACTTGAAACTGGATATACCCATATACCCAGGTCAATAAATGAATCTACAGTTTCTGTCCTGTGTGCTGTATTAAATATTGTCCCTTCAGTCTGTCTCCCAAATCTTATATGTTTTAGATGTGTATATATTCATCAGCATATTATTCTCCTGTGCTCAGATGATCAGTTTAGTAACTTTCTTCTGCAGACATGCTATGCACAGCTCTTAACCTTTTAGCTCAAAAAATCTAGACAAAGTGAAAGATAATGCGGGGACAAAGCCCCAAATATAGGGACAAGTTTTAAATATTGCTGTTATAAACTTAGAAGTTGCTAGAAAAAATGTATTGTGTTACCATGATTTTTCCCATGGATATGAAGTCTGAAACTGTCATTATTTAGTGAATTCAGTTCTCAATGATTCACCACAAAAATCCATAAAATTACAAATTTTATGAAGAGTGATCAAAAAAATGAGGCAAAAATCTGGACATTCTGCAAAAATCTGGATAGTTGAGAAATATAAAGCCCTGTCTATAACAGATGTAATCAGGTTATTTATTTTTGAGTCATATATATGCAGACTATAGAGCACCTCAGATTAAAAAATAAATCTAAAAGATACAACTTAAACTTAAACTTAATAAGCATATGATAGAGCCCTGTGTAACCTAGAATTTCACCTGTAAAATTGCTGTATGTTACTTGTCATATTTTATTTGTAATCCATGTAGCTATCCATCTTATGATGATTAATACCTAGTTGTTCTAATTTATTAATCAGTGTTTTGTATATGACTCTATCAAAGGCTGAAGATAAGTCTATATAATTTATATCACAGCATACTTTTCCATTTATTGCTGTAATGATATTATTGTATAACATGATGTTACAGGTAGATATAGATCAAATTTCAACACATGCACATTGATATATGGTTTGAAGTACAAACATTTCCATTTCTAGCAATAATTTATTCAAAATACTTTTCTCCATTATTTTTCCACAACAACAAAGTAAGCTTATGGGTCTCTATGACCCTGGGTGTGTCATATTCCCCATTCCCTTAAAGAAGGGTTCAGCAAGTACATAGTTCCAATTTTGAGGAATTTCCCCATTCTTAAATGACCTACTGAATAACAGATATAATGGTATGTAAGTTCAAGTTGATGTATTCTCAAGTCATTATCACTAATTCCATCTCCTCCCAGTGCTTTTTAGGGGACCAGTTTGCATTTTTTTTCAAAATCATCTTATTTAATTTCAGTATCTGAAGTTAATTGTTTGTTATTAGCACAATGTATCACCCCCTTTGTGGATCCTAACTGTTTTGCATAAGCTTTTGTAAATATAATATAGTTTGTTGAGTATGAGAATCTGCTCACAATTTATTGGTTTGCTAGCTTTTACTCCTACCATCTTATGTATACATATTTTTAGGCAGTCCTGAATCTAGGTTATGAATGTTGATCTTTTAAATTGGGAGTAGAGATTTACAGGGTTTGGGAGTCATAACAGAGAAGTAATGATCTGTGTGATGAATATTATTATGAGAGTGTTTATAAAGAACAGAAAGTGGTGAGACGAGATCTAATATTGCAGGTAACGGCTATTTTTTTTAATTAACTAGTGAAGAAATGGAATTAATCTGGTACTAGAAGTCTAAAAATAAGAGAAATCAAAAGAAGTTCTGTTCCTTGGTTATTTGGTAGTGATTTGGCTTTTACAAGTATATGGCAGAGATTTTCTGTACTGTGTAAGAATAGTACATTTTCATATTTGGTTAGACATGGTTTGGAAGATGGACATCTTTTTATTTTAAACAGTAGAAATAATTTGTAGCTCATATTCTAGATAGCAAGGAGAATACTTGCTCTTTTTAGCCTTCGGCAGAGAAGTGATCTTTCTTTGGACCCAAAATAGCAAGCTGATGAGTTTAGCTCCTGTCATGTCACTATGATAATGAAAGTTAAAGTTTGTTCACAGGGTGTAACAATTGCAATGATCAGTCAATGATATACTTGTGTCTTCTTCTCCTGGAATACTATATCTGTTTTTTTACATCTATTTTTGAAGTGCTGGTAATGGGCCATCCCATGTTATATAAACTTTATCATTTTCTATATTACTTTATGGCTTGTGTGTCCAATGCATCTCAGCTACTTCAATATTATAATTTTTGCCAATCCCCAATGCAACAGTCTTGCCACATTATTATGCCTTTCAGTATACAGTCCTTCTGCCATTAGTGTATCACACCAAGCAACAAGATGAGAGGCTATTTCCAATTCTTTTTCACAAAACACACATTTGTCTTTCTCTTACATGTTCAATGGACTTTGTAAACCAACATATACATAGTCCACTATCTTGGGCAGCCAATATTAACCTTTTGTCTTTTGGTTTAAATTCACCTCTCCTTAACCATTCCTGCATTCAATCCTGAATTATATGAGGTTGTTCCAAGATATTTTGTAAATGCAACTATATGCATTTTCACATTTCTTGCCTTCTCATCTGATCCTTCACCTTATATTCTTTTGTTTGCTCTTTAGCACATTCAGTTGTTGCCTGATGTTTTTCTACTTCTGGTTTGATTTCCATTCCTGCTTAGACTTATTTTCCTCATGTTGTAAAACTGTCACTATGTTTGGGTCTTGTGAGATAATCCAATATGTATGCAGTCCTTTGATTGCAGTTTTATACATGTAATAAATTTTGAGGAGGCCCATACCTCCTTTAGAATGGGGAATATATAGTCTTGTTATACAGTGATTTTTATAAATCATTTGATAAGCATGAGGCATTTTTCTTGTCTTCCTGTCCAACTGATCCAATACCTTTTGGGGTCAGTCAGTCAGGCCAGAAATGTAAGTTAGGACAGGAAGAACAAATTGGTTTACAGCTTGATCTTTTTTCCTAGATGTCAGAGCTGTTTTCAGTATTAATTTTAGTCTTATAAAATATTCCTTGCTAAGTTTTATTTGCATTTGTTCAAGTGTTATTGTTGATCCTTCATCGATTCACAAATATTTGTACACTCCCTCTTGCTCAAGTTTTTTTATAACACATTTCTGTTCCAGCCTGATCTTTTCTTGGTGCTGCAGCTTTCCTGATTTAAAGATTGTATTTGCATATTAATCAAGACCAAATTAAATTCTTATATCATCTGAAAAAGTTTGGAACACTTGCATGTGTGCTTTCAGTTCCTCACTTGATAAACTAAATAGTTTTAAATCATCCACAAAATGAAGATGAAAAGTCTTTACACTTTTTTCTGGGAGCCAAATTGTAGCCATGACCTTATCTGTTAAGTAGACAGCTTAACGTGATAAGGGCAAGACAAAAGAGCAGTGGTGACAATGAGTCACCTTGGCATATCCCCTTTGAATTTTTATCCCTGTAATAATAATATGTCCCTTATCATGGCTTAACTGCAAAGTAGTTTGCCACTGCTTCATGGTCACTGTAATGTAATGTTCTTCATTTTCCTTACTGTCCTCTGTTTTTGGTAAGACTTCATCTTTAAACAATTTAGCTGCACCGTAATATATCCTATTTACTTCTGTTATATTACATGAATTTCTATGACCAGTCCTAATTTCTGTGTTCATTTGTTTTATCAAATTTCTATCTTTTTGGATTTTACTGACTTTCTGTAGTCTATTTCTTTCATTGATCTTAATATGTCTGTCCATCTCTATTAAATCAAGCAACTCCTCTCTTAGATCACTTTATTCTAAACTGAGGGCACATTCTTTATTCTCCTTTTCCTGCAGGTGTTCTACAGAAAGTTCCAGAGCATCTTCCTGTGCCACATTCTCTTTAGTTTCATCCTGTGTCATCCATTACTCTTTCATATGGGAGCTCACTGTCCTATCACTCCACAGCATTGACTGCTTCAGAGTTGTCACAATTTCCTGTTCCTTCTCTTGTTGTGCAACTCCAACTGAACCTCTGTACTGATTTCTTATGGAAGGCTCCAAAGTATCTTCATATGGCAACTGATCAGATGTTTCCCGCTCCACTGGTTTCTCCTTAATTTAGTGATCCCTTGCTCTATCCTGCTGTGGTGTTATCATAGTTAGATTTTATACATTAAATCCTTCACTTTACATGTAATCCATAACCTCACTTTATATTTCTTTAACTTCTTCATTACCAATCCTCTTTATATCTTTTCCTCTTTGTTTACTTATTTTTTGTATTGTAAATTTTTTTCATAACCAGATGCCTTTGCCTGATTTTTTCTCTTCAAATATCTTTGGTGCTTCTCTTTTTCTATTGATTAGTTTTGCTTTCTTCTTTGCATAAATTTTGCATGATATTAAATCCCAGGAAATCATGTAATGCAACACAGACGGTAAACCTGTTTATCTCAGAACACAGTAGGTTAATGGGTCTGTGCAGAATGCCACAATGATCACAAGGGCTTAACATATTACATTTCTCATACCTCTCAATCTTAGTGGAAGAAATCTGGAGAAAGCACAACATAATGACGGGACAATAACCCAGAATTCGGGACCAATTTTATATATTTGCTCTTTTAAACTTAGAAACATGCTAGAATAACAAGGTTTGTGTAACGATACATTTTCTGAAGGATTTTAAGCCTGAAACTCAAATGTATGTAATTATTGTGTGACATCAGTCATGAGATCATCCCAGCGATATGGCAGAAAACCACAGATTTTATAAGGAACACACCAAAACATATATAAGGCAAAAAGAAAATCTGGAAATTCTGAGAAAATCTGGACAGTTGAGAGGTCTGATAGTTATGTATATGGTCCAAACACAGTACAGGACAGTGTATACAGTGCAGAGTATTGTGAAATCTCATTCCTTTCATTCCATACCAAAGATGTGTAAATGATCTGCAAGGGTACATGGAATGCCATGTAAAATAAATGCTCAAGGGAAGTGTATGTATTGAATAGGGACACACAAGTGAATTGTAGGAACGAACACAGGGAAAGAGGACATGTGAAACAACCTAATGTGCAGCAGATGAGGGCATGTCAATGGAGGACAGCTGTAGTAACAACACCAATCACATATTAATATGGTACAGTATGGACTGCAGAGTGAAAATGTGTATTATGTGACTGTCACACAAGATAACTTAACAATGGGGAAATATATTTGTATGAGATAAGCATCCTTACAGGAACAATGCAGAGGACATCTATCAGGGATGTGATATACAATTGGGGGAGGGTGCATATTGTGAAGCTGTGCAAACTGATTTGCCTGAATACAAGTGTAATTTTAGCAGAGGTTGCCAGCAAGTGGGATTCAAGCAAAGGCTCATGGACAACATTAAATGAAGCAAGCAAAGTCATGGAAATAGCAAAATAATACCAGTAATCCTATATCTCTGACATAACATATGAGTGATCAGAGATGATTCTGCACAAATACACTTGTACAACTATTGTGACAGGTCTGCACTCTTTGAGGGTAGTCATGCACACTATCTGGGCACTGTAACATCTGCTGGACGTGTTAGGAGGGACACTGCTATACCTGTATGAGACATTATAATCAATACAGGTTAGTTGATTGTTTTGCATGGCAGATATATATGGCCCAATCCACATTGTCATGAATGTTACCCATGCCAGTAATGTTGCCAAACATCTATGTATGTACTGTGTGCATTACCAGAATAGGTAGCACACATGCATCTGGTGTAACATACTCAGTAGTTGTGTTACATCAAGGAAGTAGTCAGCACTGTGACAACATGCTGGTGGACGTTCCACTTATCATCAAGCTCAGAACACAGGAAACATACCTATTCATCTGATTATAGGGTATGATGTCTACATTATATTTGGGTTGTGTGTTTGTTTTCCTGATGTAAAAAATCCCCCATTTTTTGTGTCATTGCATGTGTTGTCATGTCTGTGGCAGCACTCTATGAGTGTGTTGATATTGTCTGTATTATGCTAATATCACAGTTGGAGTCAATGATTGCCCACAGCCTGTAGTACTTCAGACAGATGTTTGGACACATCAGTCTGTAGTTCAGATAGATGTTTGGACACAGGATGTGTAGGTCATCTGTGATGTCTGTCACTTAAAGAATGGTCAGGAAAGGGTGTAGCAGACAGACCTTGTATATGTACAGACCTTGTATATGTGGATCTGATCACTGGACCTGATATATAGGTCTCTACACACATTTCAACATGTTTAGATGCCACATATGTGATACAGTGGTCTATCCACTTGGTGATATAGGTGTTTATGGCCACATCAGACAATGTTGAGTGAATACCTCATTGTGGATTTATGTCAAATGTCTTGGACTTGTCAAGTTCAAAAAGATGATGGTGTTGCCATCATTCATGCACTCAATAACCTCTTTGAGGACATCTAACAGATGTAACGGACATGATGTAACATTAACAACTCACAGGTCAGTTGCACACAGCTGGGATATTACTAATGTCCATTGAGAGATGGTCCATGATGACATGTTGGTCTACCTCACAGGTGAGGAGAGGCAGGATATACATGCATGCATTGGGTGCTGTCTCCCTCCCAACTAAGATGGATGCATGCTGTTTTACAACTTTCTACAGGAACATAATCTGTGTGGAGGTTGAGTTGAAGTGTGTATTCAACCATGTCAGGAAGGTGCATGTGATCTGCCACATGATAGGTGATCTGTAATATTGTCACAGCCCATTGATTCTGTGTGATTGGCCTGGGTGAAGGTAAGACAGTGCATACTAGCTAACCTAACCTGGCCTAGAGTTTGAGCACAATGCCCCATTCAGGTGTCATTAAGAAGCTCTCCCAGCTGGGAATTAAACTTTACATCACTAGATGGGAAACCTATTAGCTCACTGACAGAACACATACTGTGAAAGTTGGTGAATCAACCTGTACCAGTAGAGCTGTCACCACTGGCATACCCCTGGGATCTGTGCTCGGCCCTTTACTGTTTTGAACCTATTTCCTGATGGTTCAGGCTAAAGTATACTGCCTTTGGCTTACTGCATTTGCTTATTCTTGCATTCTGGGTGCAATCATTGAGTCCACCTATGATGATAACATACTACAGTAGGGGCTAACACAGACAAATGATTGGTGACAAAGCAACACAGTCTACAAATAAATGCAAATATGTGTCTTTATTTTTGAGGTGAAAGGAGGTATTGCCAGCACAGCTAGCTGAAATTTTGTAAATAATTATGTAATTTGTGAGTATCAAACTATACAAGATGCTGGTGTTACAAATGCATTAGAAGTGTATGTCATGTGTATATCAAACTGATTTGTACAGATGTTTGCATTGAAAGGTATTTGTAAAGTGATTGTGTTTGAAATGTATCCACAATGTGTCCTACTGGAGAGAACAGAAATGTACATGTGCTATTATGACTTTTAAATGTATATGTTTTAACAGAGGAAACTGGCCAACAGGGGGCTAACCTCAGTCCAGCAAACTTTAAAAAATATCTGAAAGTAAATTACTTTATGGGCTTGGCCATAAAGATGCTATACCACAGGTCTCAATGCAACCAGAGGCACAAAGTCCGTACTAGGATACTTTCTGTATTGTCTTTAGGGTGAACTAATTACTACTCTGGAAGCATGGAGGTATGAAATTGTTTTATGACTTCCAGCACCTGTCAGAGATCTGAGCAAAAGCCTTGTGTGTGTATTTTTATAGGTAGGTGCTAAGTCATGTCAGCTTCCAACAATGAGGGTTTTGCATGGAAACTAGAAGTCAGATAACCAGAAATGATGTCATTCTGCAAGCTATCTCAGAAGTAATATTTTAATTATTATTTTGAGAAGTATGTTAGTGAGACAGTGCATTCTGTATTTTGTGTTGGGCCTGACAACATGAAGGACCATTTACAATACCATCTGCCTTGTTCTGTTAAGTAAGTAGGGAATAATGATCCTCTTAGAATCAATCAGGAATATAGTGCATGCGAGATACACATTTCCTTTATTTTCCCTTTTTACAGAGAGTTAAGCAGTGCACAAACATGAGCTGCATTGCTAAAAGTCTGAGAGCTAGAACTGAGTGTATGAAACACACCTGCTGCGCAGACGACTTGGTTGCAGCCAGTGTAAAAGGACTGACACATTTCTTTTTTGAGCCCAGTTGATAGTCGGTTTGAATCCAGGTGTATCTAAGACTTTTAAATAAACGGTGATAATGCAATGACATCAGTTCTTTATAGTATGTGTTGCCAAAACGTGAAGTGATTCATTACTTTTTCTGCTACTTATGTGTGTTGTATGTGATTCTATTTTCTTGACCATATTATAAGTGTTAAAATGGGGTAGATAGGAAAGTGGTGAAATGCAGAGCAAACAGGGAGAAGAACAAATGGAAAGCAATACAGGAATGTGCAGGAGGGAGGAAGGAAATAACCATAGCTATACATTTCTTCCACAGTAAAAACTGCTAACATCTGCAGAATATTCACTGAATTTGGACTGTCACCCCAGAGAGAGGGGTAACAATGACATAACCATGTTGTATAGTCAATTGGACTGAATCAAGTGTGTCAATAAGACATGCATGGAATGGAGAGCTACACATGGGACAATATTTGTTTTGAGGGACAGGTGCCCAATTTTTTTTTTAATTCAGTAAGAAAGGAATGCATGGTAAGGGATATAGGTATGTCTGGGTCAGGTAAGTTGGGTAGATGAGGAAGCAAATGCAAACAAACAAAGCAAGTGACATGGATGGAAGGTAGGAATAAATGGGTGGGAGTTTGGCATAATGGTTAAGGTGTTTACCTTTCAGACACAAGGTGCAGGATTTGATTCTTGTATGGGGTAATTGGGTAGGCTTAAAATGGATCACAAGGGCAGTCAGCCTAGTACTAATCTATAAACCTAGAAACCTATGACAGGGATGGTGAGGAACACAAAAGGTTGGGGGACACCATGACTGGGGTAAGGAAGGGGCCACCACAGGTTCATGCCCATCAAATTGTAGACAGTGAGAATCCAGTCTTCACCTACTGGACTGTCATCCTTGTCCCCGTACTACACTGGCAACTGTAGTGCTTGACATCTTCTCCTCCTATGGACCTTAAGAGAGAGCAGCCTCTCCACCCAGCATTGGCATACACCAGTGGTGCAGTGCATGACCCTATGCATCAACCCTGGCATCTCCTGGCAGGTGATGAAATCCCCACCTCCACTACTGCTCCCAGAGTGTACCACTGCAGCACCTGCTGGACAGTACTACCTGAGGGCACAGGTAGTGCAGGGGCAGCAGAGGCACTGCTTACAGATTAGCTCCAGGACATGCTGGGCATCGGTTCTGCAGCTGGTGGAGCAGGTGTAGGCTAATCTAGTGGGGTTGGCCTACCTCATTGCAATGTGGACCATTTAGTGATGTGGTACAGATGGATGACATGGATACATTTTGATAACACATAATAGGAAATAAAAAAGGAGAGATAAGGGTAGGGGTGAGAAAAAAAAGAAATAAAATTAGTACGATCATATGTGACATATAATGCATTAATACTATATAACTATTTTATCTGAAGTATGACATTTAAGTACATATCCTTACAAATACACAGTATAACTACAGATTTCTGACAGTAATCCTTGAAATGTGCATGTATTGCACATATGCTTGTTCCAATTATATAGATTACAGTTAACAGCCGGGCATTTGTGCAACTTGTATAGAGTTTAATTTAATGTAAATATTATTAAAGAAATGCAGTATTGTATAGTCGTGATTTGTGCTATTTGAACCCACAACTTCTGACTACAGTCTAATATTTGACTCCTAAAATGTGTTTGTGCTACAGAGTAATGCATGCATTCTTACTTGTACAGTAAGGATATGCATGCTCAATTTGCTACAACTGTATAAAAATCCCAAAAATCTATGTTTTTAAACTACACTAAGACTTCTTTTGTGCTGCATGCATATCACTTGCTTCCCCCAGTCTCTCCATATGAGCAACATGAGCCTTCCTATTGAACTCACATTCAGTATTAGCTGGAGAAAGAACAGAAAATTACAGAAGACCATTATGCATACCAGTCTTGCTTATATTTATATATCTAACTATTACAAGTCATCTCACATGATCATAGGTACACAGCTGTGGGATGTCTGCAGTCACAAATTCATTCAACCAATGGTTGGCAGCATCCTTTTTATGCCTGTGTAGGTCATTAAAATGATGCCTGCACTGCTCTCCAGTGTGTGGGATTCCAGTAATACTGGATACAGCCTGAGCCAAACTATTCCATGCATCAGACTTATACTGGGAGCCAGAATAGTCCCTCTGCAGAAGCCTTTGGCTGTAGCACTTTACCAGCAGTCCAAAAAATATGTTGGACTCCTGGACACCCCATATCTGCACCATAAACTGGGCACCTTCCCCTTTAATGCCAGACATGTCTAATATCAGAACTACAGCAATGGCAACTGATGCTTTCTCACCAATTCCAGTTATCGCATTTACTGGTAATGAGCAAACCTGAGCAACAATGCCAGCTGTGTTTGAGTGATATTAAGCAGAGCACAGCAATACCGAGCAGGGATGAAATAAATACTTGAAAGTGGAAGGTTAATCTTACACTTGGCCTTAGTTTGAGGGGTATATGGTGATGTAGCTTGGAAATATGTGTTGCAAATTGTCAGGTAACTGTTAGGTGAGCTTAGTTTGCAGGCATGCACTGGGGGCATAAATGTCATGACCTGACACATTTGTTTTGGCTTTATACATTACTAAAATTGATTTTTAAAGTGTGGGATTCAAACCTAAGCATATGGGACAAAACAGTTTCTTCCACAGTGGTGATCTTCTATCTTTGGCACAGAAGAAGTGTTGCACAGACATAGTCAGGAATTATTCATAAATACAGGTGACAGTTTGAGGTTTTACAAGTATAAGAAAGCATGACCTGACAAGGTTCTAGTGTATAGATACAGTTGTGTATTTGTGTTATGTAATTGTGAAGGCCATGCAAGTTAAGATAGAAGAATTATACTTACAGAAATATAGTACAGTATACCCTCAGTCATAAATCTGAAAACACAATGAGTGTCTTATTCATCATACATATAATTTATATTAGTTCACTATCTAAAGTGTTATAAGTGAGAGTGAATATAATGTGAAGTGGAACTACAGTAAAAATGCTTAGAATATTCTGTATTAGAGCCCACGACCTTGACTATGGCAATCCTACACTTACACCTGTTGCCACAAGAATGTTGAAATAACACCTGGCTATTTTTCAGTTCACTGTTATAAACTGCATAATCACAACCATAAAAATAGGTTTCACACCCTGTATTAGAACCCAGAAGCATATGTACCCCATCCCTACACTTACAGCTGCTGCCACAGGACTAGTTAAATGACATTTCCATAATTTCCTACTCATTCTTAGGTTCTCTGTGTTAACTGCCATGCAATGCTGCTTAGTGTGTTTGTGTAATGCCAAACAGAATTAATTGAATGTATCCATTTTCAAATATTGGCTATCTAAGTCCTGTCTACAGGTGTTGGGGAACCTTCCTAACCATCCACAATGCCACTAAGTGAAGTTGCATGTTGGAAAGCAAACACTGCACCAATGTATTGTTTTTGACCTTTGCACTTTTACAGATGGCCGGTTTGCAGGTGTTTTTCAGGTGTTCTGTCTGCTTCCTGGGTGGACCACTCATCCAGTTTGTGCACTCTTATTTTTCTTCATTTCCCATGTTTTCTCTAAGTGGCACATTGCACAAGCATGGGCCGCAAAAAAAGGACAAGTAGTTGAAATAAGGAAAATCGATCTATAACATACACACTAGAAAATGTTAGTACATGTGAGATATTTCTACATAGGTCTGGATTTTAACTCTCCCTCCAATGAACCTTCAGAGCACAGGAAGAGTTCTTTATCCCTCTTGCCACACAAACAGATTTGCAGCAGGGAATTGAAACATAAATATAAGGGAAAGTAGTTCAAATTAAGGTAAGCAATCTATAAAATAAACACAGCAAAATGTTTGTTAGTGCACATGAGATTTTTTTACATAGGTCTGGGTATGAACTTTCACTGTAATGAACTTTCAGAAAACAGGAAGGGTGCCTTATCTCTCTTTGCCACACAGACAGCTTTGCAGAAAAGAGCTGAAATCATTCTGCATACAGCCAACTACAACATCATCTACAGTAATATGAAACCATATGACTGTAATTTGCACATTTATAAGTGCTTGATGTAGTATACTAAGTGATCACACAACCAATTACGACTATTCTTTCTTGCAAATATACAGCTCTGTCTCTTACCTGTCTGGGTTTGGTGGTCATTTCTCTCTTATCTGATAAGTAATCTGAGACATGCAGTCTGAAAACCATTCTATATAATCGTCCTTAAAATGCATGAGGATATTAAATGGCAATAATATCATATGCAGTTGCCAACAAATGAAGGGGAAGTTGTTTGTTAATGAACAGAATTTGTGAACTGTGTGCTGCTTACTTACATTTTCAAGCTTGACAAAATCACATCTAACACTTTGTAGGTCTAAACTGACACACCCTCCAGATGTAGGGCAGACAGCAGTGCTGTTGTGTTTTCCTTTTCCCAGCCAGTAATCATTCACAGTTGCAATCCATTAAAAACAAACTCTGAGGGAGTGTCTGCACTATGTTTACATTAGATACATGGATCCAAGTATTTGGGATTCAGCAATTCTAATGAGTTCACACTTGATTTGCATCTTTACTATACTGAGAACCTGAATCTACACTGTAAAAAGGGAACTCTGTTGCTAGAGAACCTGAAGGTGAGACTTGCTTATATGAAGAACACAGAAAAGAGGCTATTACTTTGGGATATATCTGCACAGAGGATTACTGAATTGAGACGGTATGCTTGCACTCTTCAGTTATATACTGCATATGCTGAAATGCCAATAAGAAAAATTTGTTCAATATTTTATATATATATATTTTGATTCTCAAATGCATTACTTTTATCTGCATGCATAAGAAGTGCGCCAATGGCATGGGTATGTTTGTCAGGGCATTTCACACGTATACATGACTGTTCTGTGTTAAATGTATAGACATGTTTCAGAGACGTTTCATTGGATAGCAATTTTAGCATTTCAATGATGGTTTATTAGCAAAATGTGTCATTTGCCTGTTCTTGCAGGGGGGGGGGGCAAAGCTGTATTTCTGTTATGGTACAAACAAGGATATGTTGCTATTGTTACTCCCTCTTTTGTGAATCCAGCCTGTTATTCATATTTCCAATCTCGAGACTGTTTTATGTTTCTACAGTGGGTAGTACTGAAATGTTACCTTTTATGTTTTATCTGGGAACATTTATTTTATATTTATGTGATACTTCTGTGTATTATCCTTCTGTTGTCTTTTAGGACACCTAGGACTATGGCACCCAAGCATCTCAATCCCTGAAAACCACCCTTCAAGACCCTGGAAATCAGGTCATTGTGAAAACTTTTAGATGATATGGTATCTTTCTGCTTCAGAAGGGATGTGGAGATATGTCAGGCAGAATGCAAATTTGGCAGCAGATAGTTGCACATGTCAATGCAATAGGCAGCTACAGCAGAACATATGATCAAAGAACCATAGGGCCACTGACATCATCTCATCTGCATGCAGGAGAGCAGCTGCAGTGGTCTGTGATCAGATGGGTACCAGGGAGACTGTTACAGAGCCACCAGTAACAGAAGATGAAGAGTTCCTGTCCACTGCCATGGATCCAGACAGCTCCCAGGAAAGTGCAGAACAACATGTCTTTGAGCAAGTATGTCCCAGGAGGAGCTTCCAGGTAGGCTTTTGTATCTCAATTGTTAAATACTGTTGTATATAAATTAATTACATTAATATATTAGTTTTGTTTAACAAGAAATTGGTTGGAGGGACTGAAGGCTGCTACAGTTAACAACACATTCTGATTGACTACACATGGGGCTTCAGTTGGGCTTGTCTTCCAAGTACTTGTTGAAAGTATAGTTAATGGACATATTAAGGGCAAATAGTTTTACCCCCTGTGTTACTGTTTCTTGGGTTGATGTTGTCCTTGCCTTTTGCTTAACTTTTTCAAGGATCATCCAGCAAACGGAGCATGCCATCATCTCCACATGGTAAGCCAAACATTTTTATGTCAGTACTGATGAGCAGTTCAAAGAAATATTTGTGTGTGATGTTGATGTCAGTACTGTTTTGCTGTACTGTCCTTAATAGTGGCACCACTGTTAGTTTTGTTAGCATATATTGAACAATAGTAGTGTAAGTATTATTTTTTTCCTGTGTTTGTTGCTTATTATCACAGGTACTCCTGAAAGTGGAAGTGTGGGACTTCTACCACCTAATGTCAGAATATCAGCAGACTCCAATGATGATGGTGGCCAAACATAGGCACAGTGGGGGGGGGGGTGCAGAGGATGAATCTGATACTGAGGTTGACATACAGCCATTCCCTGAAATTCCATTGGATACAGCCAATAGGCCTATGTCTACTCATTCCAGTTAACCCTCAGATATTGGACATGTGGAGGAATTGTGGTTTCTGTGACATCAGTGCCTGTTTTCTCTGGTCATAGCCAAAATGTGGGTGAGGTGCCATGCTGAAAGGTTGTTAGCGGTGCTCGGAGGAGGCTTGCGGTCTATCCTCAGCCTGATCCAAGTGTCTCTTCCAGTGCCACTCAACATATGTTTAGGGCCATCATGGAGGCACAAGCATGTTCCCATAGGTCCTCCAGAGAAATGCTTTGGGTTGTAGATGTGGCATAGGCTGAACTGCATGACTGCCTCCACCATGTTGCCAATTCAATGGCTTGGATGAATGACACATTGGAATGGGCAGTGTCTGTCAAGGAATGTCTGCAGGGAGGGGGATGGCATCCTAATAGGCATAGGTCAACCACATCATTTGCTGTTAGCCAATGTAGTGATACTCAACCATGCTCCCATAGTAGCAGTACTTCCACTGCTCTATCAGTGGTTGAGCTGTCCACACCCAGACATGGGGCCATGGTCCTTGGCATCCTTGTGAGGGGAGCTCATCCAGCAGACATCAGTCACATTCAGGTAGCAGCTGTGCATCTGACTGTGGATGTGGACATGCCAGTGCAACTCCTGGCAGAGCCAGTTGTCGTGGCCAGGTATGGTAACAATAAACTGCCACCTCTACTATGCGCATCTCACACCTGTCCAACATACCAAGACACAGAGCTATCACAGAGGTTGGCTGTATTCATGCAGACACTCACACACCAGTTTCACCTGGAGGACCCATACAGACACACACACAACAGTTACATGGTTCTGCTGTGAAGCTTAAAACTCATTTTGACTCACTGGCCATTTGTTACTTTATCCAAATGTCTGCCTGCTTCTCTTTCTTACTCACACACGCTCACTGACCTTTTGCGTTAGCCTAGCCCCCCCCCCACAACACCCTATGCAAGTGATGATAACTGTGCCACATCCCTGTTTTCTATCTTTTGGATTCTGGAATACATATGCTTTGCATCTAATGCTCAGGGTGCATAACTGGCTTAGTGCTTCATATACCTGCATTTGTGATGTGGACTTTGTAATTGTACCTTTGACTTATATTTGTCTTATAAAGTTAGACGGTTGATAGCATCAAACTTTTTTTCCATCATTGTTGTTAATGATCTTGTGAGGGTTGTGAAGTCTGAAACTGAAATGTGTATCATTACCCTCTAACTTCTTCACCTTCTAATGTAATGCCTTCCCTGGTAAGGTCAGAACACAAAATGGTCTCCTTTGAAATAAAAATAAAACTGGGACACCCAGCTAAACCTGAAGTATGCAGGAACTATTCTAAGGCTAACCTCCTGCTATTAAGTGAGAACCTGGCAAAATTTCAAGCCCCCATAAACCTTGGGAACACTGCTGCCTTTGCAGAACTGTTCACAGAAACCCTGTACAAGCTTGTTAATAGCTGCATTGAGGCATCTGTACCCACCCGGAAAAAGTACAGAACTACCTCAAAAAACAGGAGGAAAAAAATCATTGCTAAAATTAGGAGGTGCAGCACTCAGCAGGATAAAAGCACTCTAAAACTAAACAAATAACTCAGAGGACAAATAAAGTGTACTAAAGCCAAATTTGAGGTAGGTTTGGCCTCCTAGGCCAAGGACAGCCATAAAGCATTCTTTAGCTATGTCCACAACCTCAAAGGCAATACATAATTGTGTGCAGAGCTCATTGTAAATGAAGCCACCCGTACTGAGCAAGAAGACACAGAAAAACCTCACGGCTGATAAATTCACTTCCAACATTACCCTCCTCTCTCCCCCTCAACCTTCCCTCAGGAAATATCATCAAATATAACTACCCCTACTATCACTAGGAAACAGGTCCTTAATGCTCTCTTTAAGACCAACAATACTACATCAATGGGCCCAGATAATATCCCAGGATGACTTCTAAATAGCATGAAACATGACCTATCAGGGCTTCTAGAATTACTATTTAACTGTAGCCTACAAACAGGTGTCATGCCTCATAAATGAAGAAAGGCAACAGTCATCCCTCTGCACAAAGGTGGGCCATCAACAGACCATGGAAACTACAGAACCATAAGTCTCACTAGTCTTATATGTAAAGTCATGGAAAGAATTATCATGGAGATGATCAATAGAGATATAGTAAACCTCAAGACACTGGACCCAAACCAGACTGGTTTCATCAAGGGAAGATCATGCCTATTCAACCTGGTGGACTTCTTTGAGAAGGTCATGAAAGCAATGGATGAGGGGAACATTGTTTATACTGCCTACCTTGACCTTGTCAAGGCATTTGACACAAAACCCCACTTGGGCATTGTTGACAAACTCAAGAGATTAGGTACAAACCCATATATCACCCTGTGGATAGCCAACTGGCTCACAGACAGGACCCTGTAAGTTAAAATTGAGGAGTCCACCTCTACAAAGAGGCCGGTCACAAATGGAGTCCCTCAGGGATCAGTCTTTGAACCACTCCTTTTTTGGCATTTACTTCTCAGAAGTCAAGGCCAATATCAGTGGTCTCTGGCTGACTAAATTTGTAGATGATTGCAAATTAGGAGCTGCCATTAAATCTCACACTGACACAAATGTTCTTCAGGAGGGGCTGAAACAGATAAACAACTGGTTTCAGAGCCATGGACTAAAACTAAATGCCAAGACATGCATAATAGTGTCTTTTGAGAAGTCATCCATTCCTGGTAACTATCATATTGACAACACGCCCCTTAGAGTTGACCCAGTAGTCAAAGACTTAGGGACACACATAGGTAGTAATCTAGCCTTTGACCATCATGTGTCTACATTGGTGAGGAAATCATTTTATATTGCACACCTTATAAACAAAGGTATGGCATCTAAGTCCAAGGAAGTCATTGTTACACTGTATTTGGCATTCATCAGACCTATCATTGAGTATAATGCTCCCTTTGGTATGTACCTAACCCAGCATATCCAACAACTGGAATGTCCACAGAGGTTCCTCACTAAAAGAATACAGGGCGCAAGTAAAATGCCCTGTGCAGACAATCTCAAGACCCTATCCCTGTATTCTGTTTCCTACAGGCTTTTGAGGGGAGATCTATGCCCAGCATATAGGGCATTGTCAAACACCACTTTGATGGACCTCTTGTATATCCACAAAACAAACAGCACCAGAATTACCCATTCTAAAGACATAAACCTTGCCTGTGATATTAATAGGCCCTGCTGGAGAGATGGGTATGTATCACAGAAACTACCATGTCTATGGAACAGGCTCCCCATCTATGTGAAGCAGAGTTCCTCCCTAAACCAATTCAAGTGCAACTTAGATAATTGGATAGGAAACTGGAAATTCATCCCTGATTTGGCAACTATGTCTCTAATGGACACAGGCAACCCTTAAATGGTTCATCTTTCAGGCCCCAGCTTATAAATGTTTCATCTCCCAAGCCCCTGCTTACACTTAACAAGGGTATCAGAACTTGTCAGAGGTTTTGGATGCATGGCTAGGCTTAAAAAGGCCCTTGTGGTCATTAGCCTAGTAAACATCTATGAACCTATGAACAGCCACATGCAGGTGAAAAGTCAGAAATAAATAATAATAAATAAATAAATAAAAATAGCAAGTACATTAGCAAATGTTGACAATGTTCAGATTAACAAAAAAATTGGGTCTAGTGTGTAGCAGAACAAGTTGTTTTGAATTGTTAATTAACACTTCTTGCATTGTAGTGTTAGTTTTGACACCTCAATAAAAGCATAATGTAGTGTATGTGAGTGCTCAGAACACAGGATTACAGAATGACAATCCTTACAAATGCTGAAAGAACTGATGGTTATTTAGGAATAATGCAAGCAGTCCTGCTACAGAAAGTGTATACAATGCCTTTGACTCATGCTGCTGCCATTCTGTCTTAATGGACTAGGAAAACAACATAACTTCCTTATGTCTAGCATTACCCATATAAAGATGACTTGAAACGGGTTCTGGGATGGAGAAAGGAAAGCACTAAAACAAGATCCCATTAATATGTCAAGCCTTATGTCGGCCATTTTATGGAAAACATATATAAGAAACATATAGAGTCATCTTTTTGCGTAAAAATATCTCAGAAAACAAACAATGAAAAAAAAAATTTTTGAGTTCCACTGTGGAGCTTTACTTTATATTTATAGAGGGCTGTCATTGTACACTGACCTGATCAAAAGTCACATTGGTGATTTGTGAGCAGAGTGAACATTTTGAGATAGCTTAGAAAATACTAGTTTTCCTAAAAGTTTACCATGACTTGGAAGAACAGAGAAAGTTTTTATGTCATTGGAAGAGTACAGTTTATGAGATTTTTGTAGAATAGTTAATAATGTTTTCTTCCATATTCAAATCAAGGTGCTATAGAGACACAGACTGTAAACATGTTTAAGAGGCTGTATTAAACAGTCTGTACAATTTAATGAACTACAATAGAAGGATATCTGGACATGGTGGTAGCATGGCCACATGGCATGGAAGAGATTTAAATTCTTCCACTTCAACCAATATATAACAAACTGATAGCACTACTGCCACCAATATGTAGAACCAATGGCATGGAATGGGTTTCAATACCACCACTGTGAACCATTTGTGAAAGAAAGGCCCAAGTTGGTATCAGAAGGATGGTCACTCATATTGTAATGGTTGTACCTAGCAGGAAAAATTAAGATAAAAAAGTGCAAATTTGTCTAACTCAACCTAAATCCAAGAGTATAAAGGAGATATTAACAGATAGCCTGGGTATGGGAGTCCAACATCTATACCCAGACAGATAGCCACAGATCAACTACTGAGTCTTTGGCCTAGCACTCCAAGCCCATTTCTCACCACTATCTCTGAAAAATCTAATGTATTCTAGTGCCACACACACACACACACACACACACACACACACACACACACACACACACACACACACACACACACACCATGTGTACACACACACACACACACACACACACACACACACACACACACACACACACACAATTCCATGGAAATGGTGTAGTTAATTATATTTTCATTGGCAGTAGGAAAAAGTAGGAAAAAGTGATCTAGCTAAGTAGAAACAGAAGCCAGAGCTTGTTAACCAACAGTTTTAAATGATAACTTCCTTATCAGATAATGAACAGTAGTAACACATATATAAAAAGACCAGTTACAAGAGCTTAAAAGTGCATAAATATACTTTACTTAAATGGTAAGATGAACAGCACAGTTACAGATTAAATATCCAGGAAAATAAGAAAGTGCACAATGAGTATCAAAGTATCAGTTACACGGGCAGGGATATTTAAAGAAAAAATATACCTAGGCTTGGTACATAAATATAACTACCTATAGCTTAAAGAGTACTGACCTCTTACTGTTGTAAGTTCCTAGAAAATAACATGCAGAACTTGCAGGTAGCACATTTATAAGGAAGTACAAGAATATCTTAGTCAATATGGGGAACAGAAAGTATACCACTGGGATTCCACCTATGTCCCTGCTGGACAGTGGCATAGGGTGCTCACTTGTTGGAACATGGGCTAAATTCTTGACTAGGCTTGTAAGGGCCTCAAGGCCAATAGCCTAGTAACTTCTTATGATCCTATGATCCTACAATACCTTCAGTAAGACTAAAGCAGAACAATTACCATTCTTAAATATTTATACATGCCAGAGCTTCAGTTATGTCATCTTATTGTAGTTGTCTGCTTTCCCACAGCAAAAATAACTAAACTAGTTGTTCTACCTGTCAAAGACAAAGTCTTAAATATATCAGCCAAAACAATACAAAATTATGAGTACATGAGATATTTCACACTACTTACTGGTCTACAGGTTACTTTCTTCTTTCTTTTCACAGTTATAATTAGCTATTTCTTTAAAATAGATTGCGATTGCATTCTATGACTCTTGCTGGCTCAGAAAATGCAAGAGGCTATATATTTATTTTCTTTCATCTTCTTTTATATTCACAAGATAGTATGTCACAAAACCATACATATTTTTCTGTCCTAGTGTAAAACTATTACCAAATAACAAAAAAAAAATCCATAAAATCTGCAACTCAGTTTTCCTTAGCCTGACACCCCTTTGTCACTATGGAGGCATCATTAGATTTGTGTTCTAAAAGTTGATTAAGATTGCTGTGTTCTTTTGCAGAGAAGTGAAGGGTGGACTAAAAAAAGGATGGAATTATAGAAGTGTTAGTGGTGCAGAAAAAGGTTTGCAAGGGATGAATAAATTCATCTAGGAAATTTTGATGGGGGTGTGTACTGCAAAAAGAATTAAGGGTCACATCTACTGTTGATTCTTTATATGAAGTTCAACCAGTGAGATCGTTAATAAGATACCAAAAATTGTTTAGTATTTTTCCCATCTACTTTTTGGTGGGATTTCTTAGGCTAATGAATGTATCTCAGCTGTCTGTGCTAGGTGAGATTTCTATAGACTTTGAGGTAGAGTTTCTGATTATTTGTTCTTTAGTAATATAATTGTTATGCCTTTTTTAGTGAGAAATGACCTGTCATGTAATGTTAAAAGTAGGTTAATATGTCATCCTGCAGATTTAGGGAGATCTGATTTACTGGGAAAAGGGATCCATTGTACTATAGCCAGATCTGTAAGTGAAGAAAATACACATTGGTGTCCTTTGGTCATACGTGCAACTAGCTTATGGAGAATTTTCTTGTTGGGAATATCAAGGAAGAATGCTGTGGTAGAGTGGCCATTGAGTATAACGGAGTATTTATTGACAAAGCTGATCCTATGTGAGACAATATTTATAACTAGGTGAAGGAGAATATATCTGTTGTATTTAAGATTAGGTCTGATGGGCTTGTTCAGAATTTGTTAAAGACTGAGACCAGTGAGAAAGTTAACATTGTACTTCATAGAGTCAAACAGGTTAATATTGAAGTCTCCTAAAATAATGGTTTTATGTCAGGATTTGCAACTTGTTCCAGCTAGTGCATAATGTGTTTTGACTTTGTCAGGAGTGGAAAATAGAGGAAGGTGTACTATGACTAGATGGAGTTGGTAGGATTATGGAAAGGGGATCCAAACTATAATCCAGTTGGGGTCATGGTCATTTGGTCAATTTCCTTTGAGTATTAGTCACAACTGTAAGATGTTTCACTGAGTGACTGAGTACATACCTTCCTGTCAAATTAGTCCTTTCATTGAAGAATGAGAAAGCTGGTATAGCTGATCAAAAAATCAGCATATCGAACCTTACCAGCTTTCGCACATTAAAATTGTGGTACGTTGGGGATGAGGAAATATGATCTCAGTGCTGGTATATATAATTTGCAGGGGTGTAGTGGGGACACCCCCTGCAAAAACACTGGCTTAATATTTTTTTCAGTGATCTTTGTGGATCGATGTTTTGCAGGTCAACCATTTGAAGTGGATAATTTACTTGTCAATGATTCTGCACATCACTGAATTGCTACGCTTACAAATGAATGTAGTGAACATATGTATTTTTTTGCTGGCAAGAGTTTGGTGAAATGCAGGGCATATGTAGTGCATAGAATGTCAAGATATGATGAAAAAATGTACATATGCATCCACCGAAACAAGGTTTCGATGAACCGTGTTTCGACAATGTGACAGTGACCCATGCATATATACACACACACACACATATATATATATATATATATATATATATATATATTTTTTTTTTTTAGTGTGACGTTTTCTTTAAAGGTAATTGTACACCCAGATGTAAAAGAGAGAGAGAGTGAAGAAATACCCATAACTCACTGTATAAGCTAACAGACTGTGTTGCCTCACATTTTATTTACTGTCATTGGAACCCCAGTAATAAAAACCCAGAGACATATGTTTAGTGGGATTGGCACATATCAAACAAGAAAGACTGTATGTATCAGAAGTAGAGGTGCATTTCTAAAGGGATTTCTAATGAAGCTTTGTCCATACTACTGAAAAAATACAGTTTAGTTCATAATAGTATCCTGTCTCTGCTGATCTATATTAGCACTGTCTTACTGCTTTGTTACGCATTCAAAACTGTGACATCTATACACATTTGTCCTCATCAGAATATATCAGAATACATGTTGTCATGTTACAATGAAGCAGAACAATGGCAACATGATAACTGATCAACAGCACTTTCTGTGAGAGCCAGGTGATGGAGAATATTTGTGTGAAACAACTTTTTTTAATATCGGAGTTCTGTTTTCATTCCACTGTTGTGTACCTTGGAGTAGGTAATTTTACACTTGTAAGGTGTGAGGGGTGCAGGTGGCTTGTCTCACTGCAAAAATAAAAAATTACCCCGATGTCTACCGAAGTTGTTGCAGGCTTTTTTTCATTGATTGACACTCAATAATAGAGTTGTCGATTTATTGACATCACTCCCAGTACAACATGAAATGAAACTTGTAGAAGTGAAGATTAAAACAAAAAAAATCACTTACAACAGCTGGTTTTCTTTATGCACATGCACATATGTACACAGAGACAAATATACACGCAAACAAAAAATGTATCCATTAATTTGCAGACAAGATGTAATATACCCATTAACATATGAAAGAGTATTATAAGTTTCTGGCCATAAAACTTCCGGATACTGGCTAAGGCTCTTGCCACCCCTATAATGCCTTTTTTAGGCAAGGTTCAAATGACATATTCACCATCATAACAGGTACAAGCAAGCAAAATCTGAGGGCAATGCTACTCAATGCTAGAAGTCTAAACCTCAAAATGCACTCACTCGAGGCACTCCTTAAAATGGAGAATGTCGACATCTGTGCAGTGACAGAGACCTGGTTCAAAGCTCCAGAGAGCACCCCTGCATTACAAGGCTATAATTCATACCACACCATTCGGCCACCTAATCAGGAATGAAGCACTAGAGGTGGAGGTGTGCCCATATTCATTAAGGCTATCCACACCTCCAGGCTAGTTGCACAGCATAATGCATCCAAGATTATCCAAGTGCAACTAACTCTGGGCAAGACCGCAATCCAAATTGTGGCATGCTACAGACCCCCCACCGTGCCCCAGGATTCCCATTCCTCATTTCTTGATACACTGGAAAGTATTAGGGTACAACCCAACACCCTAATAATGGGCAACTACCCCACCATTAACTGGGAAAACTACTCATCTACCAACTCTTTTGCTCAACGTTTTCTGGAATTCATAAATTCCAATGCCTTGGATCAACTTATTCACACCCTCACCAAGGGCAGCAATATCCTAGACCTGGTCATTACCAACACGGGCAACCGGTGTTCCACACCAGAGGTCAATTCCTTGTTGGTCAGATCTGACCACAAGCTAATCACCCTAAACATCCACATCCTGCCCCCACCCCCCATTTAGGGAAACCACCGTAAAAAACTTCTCCAAAGCCAACTTCACACTTCTTAAGACAGAAGTGGCAAACTTCATGACACCCATGCAGATGGACAATAGAGGTACGACTGCTGAATCCTACACAAATGCACTTTATAAGCACTTACACAAGTCCATGGATCATGCTATCCCTAATAGAACCAAGATGCTATCCTCCAAAAAAAGGAAGCCAATCTGGTGGTCCTCTGCCATAAACAAACTGCACAACAGAAGAAAGAAACTGTTACAAAAAAAGAGTAAAATCCCATGACTGGAGGAACTCCTTGGACAACCTCAGTAAGAAGCTGAGATCCCTCATAAAATCCTCCAAAGCTATTTATGAAAACAAAATTGCCACTGAGTCTAAAGACAACCACAAAGCATTCTATTGCTATGTCAAAATCTCAATGGCAGCACTCAGATCTGCTCTGAGTTACAGCACAATGGCACTAAATATATAGAACCAAATGATATTGCCAACATCCTGGCAGATAGGTTCAGTGCTAACATTAACCCCCTCCCACCCCCTAGAGGGCCCATCTCTATATCGGAAGAATGTAAAGTTCCTGTAATCACGGCTGCACAGGTAAAAACCACACTCTCCAAAGCCAAGAACACAGCATCCATGGGTCCTGACAATATCCAGGCTGCGTTCTACATGAACTACAGAATGAACTGGCACACCACCTAAGTACCATGTTCAGTTATAGCCTCACCTCAGGATTTGTGCCCACGGAATGGCATACCTGATGGTTATCCTACTCCACAAAGGGGGAGCAATGATGGACCACGGAAACTACTGCCCCATTAGACTGACGAGCCTGGTCTGTAAGGCCATGGAACATATCATCATGGAACTCATAAACAAAGACATTGGTAATCTCCAAACTCTGTACCCTATTCAATTCGGGTTTGTAAAAGGCAGATCATGTCTCCTAAACCTGATTGACTTCTTTGAAGCAGCCACCAAAGCCATAGATGAGGGTAAGGTGGTTCACACAGCTTATATAGAGCTCTTCAAGGCTTTTGACACCATCCCCCACTCTGGCATTATAGATAAGCTCACTAAACTAGGTATAAATCCCTATGTCACAGGATGGGCTGTCAACTGGCTCATGGACAGAACCCACACTGTGAACATAGCAGTTTCCAAATTCAACTTCAGACCAGTGACAAGTGGAGTTCCACAGGGTTCAGTCCTGGGTCCTCTCCTGTTTGGTATCTACTTCTCTGAAGTACAGGCTAACACAGAAGGTCACTGGATAACAGAGTTTGCAGATGACTGCAAACTAGGAGCCATAATCAAAACTCCTAATAATGTGGACATACTACAAAAGGGCCTCACTGAGACAGATGCCTGGTGTCAAAGCCATGGCCTGAAGCTCAATGCCAAAAAGTGTATTGTCATCCCCTTTGGTAGAAACTCTGTACTCATGAACTACCACATAAGTGGTAGTCTACTTAACACCAAAAGTGTGATAAGAGACCTTGGGACACAGGTGGATAGTATTCTCTCCTTTGATAATCACATTGCCACAGTGGTCAGGAAATCCTTCTACGTGGCTCACCTCATCACAAAAGGTTTCTCATCCAGAAAAAAAGAGGTAATTGTTCCCTTCTACTCATCATTCATTAGACCCATTATAGAGTACAACGTCCCTTTTGGTATGTACCTCACAAGACATCTACAACAACTGGAAAGACCACAGAAATACCTCACAAAGAGGATTACTGGCCTCAAACAGATGCCCTATGCAGACCGTCTCAAAAAAACTCCAGCTTTACTCCATCTCATATCACCTACTCAGAGGTGATCTCTGCCTAACTTAGAAAGCTATGTCAAACCCAGAGCTGTTGGACATGCTCCACTTAAAAAAATCCCGATCCCTCCAAGCTACATGCTCTAGAGACCTAAATCTTGTCACCACAATAAACAGAACATGCTGGAGGGATAGATTTCTGTCCCAGAGACTTCCCATACTCTGGAACAGACTACCTATCTATGTCAAACAGAGCTCCTCATTAGCACTCTTCAAGAAAAATCTTGATGATTGGATGGGAAATAGGAAATTCACCCCAGGGATCACTTCTGTGGCTATGCTCAACAGGCACACAGGAAAATAATTTTCTTGGGTGGCGAAAGCCAAGGTACCTTTTTGGCTAGGCTTATCTAGGCCCTAGGGCTAATAGCCTAGTACCTACCTATGAACCTATGAACCTATAATTCTCCTATCATTACTAAAATTATATTGTTTACTAGTAGCAGATATCAGCAACAAAAGCCACAAGATACAGACATATCCAACACCCTTGTAATCATTTGGATCATTTCCCATCTCCCTAAAATAAACAATGTAACAGTCTTTTTACCTCAGTAAAAACAGAAACCGTAGATTAAATGCACACATATTAACTTAATAAACATCACTGTGAACAGTCAGATAATGGAGAGTGCCCCTCCCCCCAAAAAAATAAAAATAAATAAGCAAATAAAGAGTGTCCTGTATCCAACAATCTACAATAAACTCAGTATATAACTATTGCATTGTGACAGGCTGACCATTCCAGCTAATTAGCAACTATAACTTGAAAGCTGTATAGAGCTCATAGCATATAGAAAATGGATTCTCCTGTAACAAATTATGAGCATCTGGTTTTACTGATATGTAGCCCTGCAGGAGTGTCACACAGATTTGGCACACAGTGGTATATGGTGCTCTGATAACAGTCATGTTACTCCAACACCATATTTTCTTAAAATTCTATACTGTTAATATAGGCCCTGAGATACAGACCTGGTTAACAGTGACTATTTCGAATTCAGTAAAAAAGCCTTGGAATGGTAGTCTTAGACCAAGTCTCCCACAGTCGTAAACAGCTGTCATGAACACAACTGGTTTCCTTCAGCCTGTTTACCTCATGATTGGGATGATACAGGTATCTTCAGTGACTGTTCCATTTATAAACTACAGCAGAAAGGGTTACACTATTTTGTTAATTTTGGACATGTAAAAATTACTCTATAACACATCTTTGGGGTGTACCTAGTTTATGCTAATAATAGTGTACTGTACAGAGAGTCCTCTGCTGAGCTTTTATTATTCTAATTTAGTACTGGAAGGCTAATTTTCAGCTGCAGTGTTTGTTAAAATGTATCTGATAAACTTGTAAAAGTGGCACTAAATTTACCACTGCAAAAGCCTGTATGTAAAGATTCCTTATTAGATGGCTGGAATGCTTGCTTTCAGTAATGTAGTCACAAGGTGACTTGCTTTAGGATTTACAGCAATGCAAAATGAGTTTCAGCTTTCTCTTAAAAAGACGCTATATAAACTAGCTCCAGGCTGCTACTCTAATGAGCTTGAGTGGCCACAAACATTTCTGAATACCAATTCACACTTTAGGGAAGCATGCTATTGTTTGTGTATTGGCAACAAACAGCATACATATTTGTAATAGCTGGAAGCCACATTGCTGCCATTTACACTACTTCAAAATTTTTGTTCCAAAGGGACATTTCCTGGTATTCTCAACAGTTATGAACTTCTAGGGGCCAGCATTGTTGGTGTTACATAACTGTGGACCTTTATCTTGTGTAACATAAGACAATCTCCATTGTTACCAAGAACCTCTAAGAGAGCAGAGCTGTGTGACTGGTTTATCCATTTCTAGGTGATCTCATGTTCACTGATTATCCAGTAAATAAGAATCATCCAGGCACTGCATGCTAAAATGATTCAACCTATTCAGTAATTGTATATGTCATTTGGCATTCAATTTTTGCTACAACTTCATACTCTTAACAGTGTAGCCCCTAACACCAGTTAAAAAAAGACAAGCTATGTGTAGAGAATGGAAGTGATAAAACAAGTATGATTATATTGATTATAAAGTAAAATGTTTGAGCTAATAAGGTTTTGATACCAGACAGTATATATTTATTTAGTTAGTTATTCATGTATTTATTTGCTATGCTATTTATTGCAGCCATTATGACAGCATCCAAGTTTCCACAGTGGTAAAATGTGACCAAAACTAAATGCAATACCGCGATGCTAGAATATAGTGAACACATGTGCCTGTTAACAGTTGACTTTATTTTAGGGAGCATAAGAAGCACAGGAAACTATTTAAACAGTGTCAGCTACAAAGATCCATGTCACGTGAAAACCATACAGTAAAAATAAACTTAGGAAACAGCACATAAATTAACAAACATTCAAATAACACATAATAATAAAACAAAAAGAATAAGAATGATTATTGAAGTGTTGTTATATATGCAATGGGGTGTGATATATGCCTTAAATATCAAGGAGAATAAACTACAATTATACTGTAATATATTTTACTATGCTTAGGACTGCAGGCATGTATAAGCTAGGGAAAAATGAGGTGATTCTCTTTAAGCTGGTGACAACAACATCCATGCTGACCTACAAAGTGAAAGTACAATGAACTGCACATGCTGGGTGATGAAGCTATGACTGGTTACCTCTGTTTAATGGGAGGGATATTAATAATACATTGAAGTGAGGCAGGTGGCCATGTGGCTCTGGGCCGTGGTCATGAACAGAACCTTGAATGACAGCTAAACTAGGTGAATGGGCAAGCTATGAGGGGGAGTTGTCACTTATGGAGATGGAACAGGGAGAAGCTTATTAAGAGGCTGTTGCCATGAATAGAGTGAGATCAGGGATAGATCTACAGAGAGAGACCATGCCTAACAGCTTACATTTGTCTTCTGATTAATACCAGCACATAGGAGTAGGGTCTCTAAGCACTGCCCCATCTTATGTGAGCATCACTGATAGTTCCCAGGCTCAATATCCTCTTGCACTAGCTGGTGACCCCAACTCAGAGGGGTTAATCATCTAAGTTAAATTGAAAAACTTGCTATCAGGTATAAGAGGGTTTACAGTAAACATACCCACAAGAATCAGTCCACACCTTGTAATCTCATGGATTTCCACGAAAACAGTCCCTGGAATTCAGGAACAATTGTGTATGCTTTGTGTGAAGCCTACACGATATTTACATCTTACAGCAATGAGCAGCAGCACTAATCACATTAACATGCTGCTCATCATGCTAACACAAATATAGGCATGTTTCTATGGCTAGCAATAGTCTTGGTGGCCAGGAAACCCTGTTAAACAGCATGAGTCCACACAATAAACAGGCTTGTCTACTGGCAGACCTGTTCCGCATGCTCCCACAGACAGCACAAAGAGCTACATAAGGTAAATAATGCATGCTGTACACAGGGAGGAAAAGTCTACTGAGTGTACTGTGCACATAAATGAAACATATGAATACAGAAATAACAGGGGAGTGAAATGACAAGGGCACCTACAATACATGGGGTACCAGACAGGATAAGTGTAGTGAAGGCAATGTGCACAGAAATCAAAGAGATGTATACAGAATAATGAAAGAGTGGAAGGTAAATGCTCAAAGTGTACTAATAATTTATTCAAATGTGCTTATGTCAAAGACAATTTTGCAATAATAAAATTATGCAATATATATGTCATAATAATTATCGGTGGTCACACTTCCTGAAAAAATATAGGTAAATAAAACCAGATATGATATTGGACGTAACAGCTACACAAATTCACGTTGTAACATGGCATATGAATGTCACTGACATGCTGAGTTGAGATGACAGTTCGCAAGGACAGTACATACACTCTCAGTGTAACATGCTGGAAAATAGGAATGGCTCAGAAGCCACAATCTCCATTTGCAAAAATCAAATCCATGTCATCAGTATCAACACTGACCTGTGTATTTACTGTGTACACCACAGAAATAAGCCTAACACATATTAGAGGAAGATCACCCTTAAAGGCAATTATGCACTTCAATATTCTAATAGTTATTCATCCCATATGTAGGATCATGTTGTGTTACAAATGTGGGAGCAGAGTGTGACATACATAATTCTCTTTCATAAGGCACTCCTGCCTGAGACTGTTATTGTGCCAGCAGATAAGAACAGATATAAACCCCACACCATGATGCAATGTATTCCCCAGAGCAGTGTATTGTCGACATCTGCCACAGGAGGTAACAATGGGGATTGCCACAAACAAATTAAATTAATGTGTGAATTAAAAAAGGATTCCCAAGAATTAATGTCTTCTGCATGTTAGATTGGTGACAATTAAATGAATATGCTCATGGGCAAACAATTGTGATCAGTCCTTTATCAATGTTCCATGGTCAAGGACGGCTTCCCTGTATGTCTTTACACATACCATCCAAGAACTGGAGCACACTTGTGTACACCATAGTACTCAATGCATGTGCAGGGTACCACTCTCACTATTATAATGGCAGAAGAAATTTGTACTTTCAGGAAATCTAAAGCTATGCACACATATGTTTGTGTAACATGTCAAGGGATAAGACTGATATGATGTAATGTTTGCTGTGTGTCATCTACATTCACACAAAATGAATTCTATGCTAGAATTGAGCATCATGGCATTACAGCTCCTTCAAAGAACAAGATGACTACTAATCACATTCACAACAGTGGAACTGTTATCACAGTTGCTGAACTCCACCCATGTGAAGTCATTCAATCAACTGTACTTTATCTGCCCATAAATTTTATCCTCTTGTGCAAAGCCTACACTGAGTTTACATGTGTGAGGTGATGGGTGGTGAGCAGCAGCACTCATTGCATATTCATACCTCACACCACATTTAAACATAAATAAGCAAGGTTTTGTGGCCAGCAATAGTGTTGCTTGCCAGGAAACCATGTAAGTGAACATGGCTAGCACTCCTGTTTAATCAGAGCACTGAAAGTACTAGGGCTTCACAGATAGCTCTCAATCTCTTAATGCAAGAATTTGGGCAAAAGCCAACATAATGGGAATACAATGACGTAGAAATAGGGACATAGATAACATATATGCCCTAGAGAAATGTGCTAGAATAACCAGGGGGTTGTGTTGAGATACATGTTCTGAAGGATTTGAAGTCTAAAACACAAATGCAAAAACATGTGTGGTATGACAGGAATGCTCGAGTCCAAGAGTGTGCTGTGGGACAGCAGGTTTTGGTGCTCATTCCTGTCAGACACAGTAAGCTGCAGGTAGCTTGGGAAGGACCCTTCAAAGTTGTAAGGAAGGTTAGTGATGTTAACTACATGGTAGAACTACTAGGCAGGTGGTAGGGGGACAAACTGTACCATGTTAACATGATGAAGCTTTACCATGATAGGGAGGCCCTTGTACTGAGTATTTGAAGTGGGTGGCAAAAGGAGTCTGAGGAGGATCTTGTTACTGATCTCCTCAGTAAGGTTCGGACTGACACCTCAATGGAAGGGGTAGCAATGTTCCAGAAGCTATCCCTTACACAGTTTTGAGAAATCCAAGCAGTGTTACAGGAGTTTGGGGACATGTTCACTGAAAAACCTGGGTGCACCCAACTGGTGCATCACCATGTGGATACAGTACCCAAAGACCTATCAGGCAGGACCCTTACATGGTGCCTGAGCAAGTCAGTCAGATGTTGAGGGAGTAGATACAGGAACTGTTGGAACTGGGAGTAATCCTGGAGTCCAGCAGTCTCTAGGCCTCCCAGTGGTGCTGGTACCAAATAAGGATGCTAGTAGCAGCACCTCTAGGCTTCCCCAGTTGTGCTAATACCAAAGAAGGATGATAGCACCAGCTTCTGTGTGGACAATAGAAAACTAAACAGTCACACAGAGTCAGGTGCTTACCCCATGCCTAGGACAGATGAAGCCTTAAAGCAGCTGGATGGTGCTACGTATCTGACTACTGTTGATCTGACCAAGGGTTACTGGCAGGTGCCCTGTACTCCCACCGCTAGAGAGAGGTCAGCCTTTGTGACTCCTTTCAGATTGTATGAGTTCACAATGTTGCCCTTTGGGATGAAAAACAACCTTCCACAGGCTGGTAGATCGTATTCTTGCAGGAGCAGGAGAATATGCCCTTGCTTACCTGGATGATATTGCCATCTACAACGATTTCCGGCAAAAGCACCTTCAGCATATCAAGGAGGTCCTGGGAAGACTACAAAGGGCAGGGTTGACTATTAAGTCCAGTAAGTGTCACGTGGGTATGGCAGATACCACAGAGTCAGGTGACCAGATGTGATGTCATTGTGTAGCCAGCACTGAAATTGTATTTGAATACTAATGAGAGATGTAGGGAGTACAATCTGTTGTTGGACCTGACAAGAGAGACTCAAGCACTTTCATCTTGCCTTGGTTTAGTAAGTAAGTAGGGAACAGTAATTCTTCAGTCAGTTAGAAAAATACAGTGAGATTAGCTAAATTAATTTTTTCTACATCTGTCTGAGTCTTTCCATCTGTTTGTTTTTTATATTTCCCATGATTGAAAACTCTGGTGTTTATAAATAGATATTCAGTATTTTCATGTTTTCTGTTATTAAATATATCGAAACCTTTCATTATGGTTGGTCTTTTAGAAAATATTTAACCTTTGAGAGTATTTGCATTTATTTAGTGGCACTGTGGTTCCACATTCCTGAAAGTCTTACTGCTTGGTTAACAATGCCATTTGTATAAGTATTAATTCTAATAAGTGTAATTGGGTACATTGTAAGAGCCTTAAAGTGACAGTGAATCTACCTTATAGTCTAGGGAGAGGTGTCAGAGCAGATAAGCTGTGCCAGCCTTTCCCAGGTGTGTGTGTGTGTGTGTGTGTGTGTGTGTGTGTGTGTGTGTGTGTGTGTGTGTGTGTGTGTGTGTGTGTGTGTGTGTGTGTGTGTGTGTGTGTGTGTGTGTGTGTGTGTGTGTGTGTGTGTGTGTGTGTGTGTCTATTTTTCTCTCAGTGAACATTCCCCACCAGTGTCAGTGGTGATGATTGAGGCTCCTTGATCATTGTGATGTCCATTTCTAAATAATGGACAGGAAAGGACCTAGCAGACAGACCTCATGTACAGACCTGATCACAGGACCTGAGATATAGGTCACTTCACACATATCAGCATATTTAGATGATATGTATGTGATACACTGGTCTACCTACTTGGTGATATAGGTGCGCAGGGCCACATCTGAGAGTGCTGAGTGAATACCTCAGTGTGGATTTGTGTCAAATGCCTTGGGCATGTCAAATTCAAAAGGATGATAGTGTTGTCATCATGCATGCTCTCAATGATCTCTTTAAGGGCATCTAACAGAATTAACAGACATGATGTGGAATTAACAACTCACACAGGTCTGTAGCACACAGCCAGGATATCACTAGTGCCCATTTATAAAAGGTCCATGATGACATGTTGGTCTACCTAACAGATGAGGAGAGTCAGGATGTGTGTATACATGCATGCATTGGGTACTGTCCCCCCAACTCACATGATGAATGCACCATTCTACAGCAACATAGTCTGTGTGGAGGATGTGTTGAAGTGTATATTAAACCATGTTAGGAAGGTGTATGTGATGACTGATGTGACAGGCAATCTGTGATGTTGTCGCAGCCCATTGATTCTGTGTGATAGGCCTGGATGTAGATAAGACAGTGCATACTGGCTATCTTCAACTGACGTAGAGTTTTAATACAATACCCCATGCAGGGATTATTGAGAAAGTCTTCCAGCTGGGGATTAAACTTGATGTCACTGGATGGATAACCACTTGGCTCATTGACAGAACTCATACTGTGAACATTGTTGAATCAGCCTGTACCAGTATGGCTGTCACTACTGGTGTACCCCAGGGATCTATGTTGGCCCTTTGCTGTTTAGAATCTATTTTGTGACAGTTCAGGCTAAATTATATGGCCTTTGGCTTACCACATGTGCAGATTGTTGCAATTGGTGTAATTATTGAGCCCACTTATAATAATAACATACTACAGGTGGGGCTAACACAGACAAATGATCAGTGACAAAGCACATGGTCTACAAATAAATGCAGAAATGTGTCTATTTTGTCCTTTTGAAAATTGGAACTCCAGGGTAATTACAGCATTGAGTAGAGTTCTGCTATGCTGAAACCCAGTGATGCAAGCACTGGGAATGCATGTAGATAGCAATCTGAACTTAGACCACCAAGTGTCCACACTGGTATGAAAAGCTTATGTTGTGCACATTATAAGTCAAGCCATCATATTCAGATCTTACAATTGAATGACAGCGCTGTACTTAAACTTCATCAGAACACTAATAGAGTATAATGCTCTGTTTTGCATGTACCTCACCAGACATGTACAGCAGCTGGAGAGATCACAGGGATTTCTCATGCAAAAAACACAGGGTCTACAAATCATGCCATCATGTATGTGGATAGACTGAAATCCATGCCACTCTAATCTGCATCATATAGGAAGAGGTGACTTCTGCCTGTCCTCCAGGCCAGTCTCTGACCCTGCCCTGGTGGGAATAGTGCATACCCACAAATCTGATATAGCTGATGATATTGGCAGTGTCTGTTGAGGAAACAATGGTAATAAAAGTGTCTCACATTGCTGGTGTAAATGTTCCTCTGCAATGTCAAGCAAGAGCACAAACACACATACACACACACACACACACACACACACACACACACACACACACACACACACACACAGTTAACTGCAGTGAGACGAGATCCCCTACCTATCTATGTACACAGACTGCACACCTCTGTATTTAAGGCAAGGACCATAGAGCACGTCTGATTTGGAATGTGTCAGACAACACTTTATAGCTGATGACATCAGCAATGTCTGTTGAGGAGACTATGGCAACAAGTGTCACTCATGCTGGTGTAAAAGGCTTTCTGCAATGTCAAGCAAGAGCACAAACACACACACACGCACACACACACACACACACACACACACACACACACACACACACACACACACACACACACACACACACACACGTTGACTGAATAAGAATAAAGCCCCTACTTATCTAAGTATACAGACTACACTGGAATGGCAATTGCAGGATACACACTTCTACTCTTTTGGTTAGGCACACACAGTTGACTGCAGTGAGAGCAGAACTACCTATAAACGTACACAGAGTACACAACTTAATAATTTACACAAGTGCCACAACACAATTCTGATTTTTACAAGGCTGCAGGACAATTTATAGTACATTACATAAACACTGGTTGTATGAGAAAAGATGAAGGGTGGCCTGCATAGTTTCATAGCTTCATACGTTCCTAGGGGGCTACTAGGCTTATAGCCCTGCTACTAGGCTTATAGCCCTAGGGTCTTAACAAGCCTAGCCATGTAAAAACCCAAGTACTCTTATTGAGCATAGTTGGAAATTTGTTGCTAGCACAGTGATTTTGTGATCAGCACTGACTGCCCCAGTCCATGAGGGACATATGTGCCACCCCCTGGGTGAATTTCTAATCACCCATCCAGTTGTCAGATTGCAATTGCTGAGAGATGTAGCTGTCTTTCCCTTATGCTCTGTTTATGTCGCAGGCTAGGTTGAGATCCCTGGAGCAAGTTATTCTTGTCCGATTAGATTTCAGGATGTCCAGCATTTACATTAAGGCTGTGTCTGAGACTGCTGTGTAGGCCATGCCCAGGTTGCCTCTCAGCAGCATGTATGATACTGAGTACAGTGACAGGGCTTTCAGTCTTTCGATGTATGTCATGTTTGTTTCCAAGTCTTGCACCACTGAGTTTCATCTTAGAGGGGTGCTATGTATAACATAATTAGCAGGGCTACTTTTTTGCCAAAGGTGACAATAAGGCATTTTCTTGCATTAAGTTTCAGTCTGTGAGTTTGACACCAATCATTTGTTTGTGTCAGGTCTTTCTGTTGTTAAGATCATTGGAGGACTCTATATGATTGCGCCCAATTGGCAGTCATCTGCAGACTTGATAAGCCACAGGCCATCTACCTTTGCCTGGACTTTGGAGAACTAGTTTCCAAACAGTAGAGAGCCCAGCACAGATCTTTGTGGTACTACACTGGTAACTGGTCTACTAGTGGAGGTGAACTCCCCAACCTTGACAGTGTGGGTTCTGTCGGTGAGTCATTTGGCTACTCATCTAGTAATGCATAGGTTAATCCCCAGATAGCAGAGTTTCTGTGTGATACCTGAATGGGGGATTGTGTCAAAGGCCTTGGTTGAATAAATGTAGGTGATATATCCTATTTCCCTTCATCCAGGGCTCTGGGGACATTATCAAAGAAGTACACTAGGTTTAATAAGCAAGATCTACCCTTGACAAAACCAATATGGGTTGGGTGAAGAGTGTTGAAGGTCACCTATGTCACTGTGGATAAGGTCCATGATGAATCTCTCCATAGTCTTGCAGATAAGGCTGGCTGGGCTCATGGGCTAATAGTTCCCAGGGTCAGTTGATGGATGTGAAGGCATGTTTAACTGTGAAGATAATTTATTTATTTTATTTATTTTTATTTTACATTTGTTGACCAGGGGAGTCTGACTAGATACATGTCCATTTTCAGCAGCGGCCCGGGAAGAAAAGCTCCACAGATTAAGAAGAAACAACTAGGAGATTTCTACATAGCAAGTAGGTATTCATAGGAAAACACATGATTTAACAAGATTCCATAGTTTTAAAGTTGTAAAGTACAATATTTATTGGTAGTCGCAAGTTTTAACAAAATTCCATAGTTTAAAGTAGTACGTAGAATGTACTGGTTTTCAGTAATAACATCGATTGAGACAAATGTAAGTAAAAGGGGTTGGGAGTGGATGTTAGGGTTAGTTTTGTGAGATGTGGTTGGGTTTAAAGTTGGAATGTGTATAATTGCTGATTGTTGGTATGGGTGTTTGCAGGTGAGGCACTATAAGGAGGAGTCCTGATTCTTCTTGAAGGGATAGAATTGAAAAGGAGCACAAGAGAGGATCAGAAGGTCAGCGGGTATTGTAGTTCTGCATGTTACCAGATTGTCATGCATTGCATATCACACAACATTTGATATTAATTTACATAGTTTAGTTGATATATTTGTGAAAAAGTACTGGAGACACCAGGGTCGCAGTGCATGGGGGGAGGCAACACACGGCTGCCTTCTAAATATGTGACATATTGTTCAGTTTGTTAAGTTTTCATTTGTAATTTCATGGCATAAAGAGTAAAATAGGCAGTAAACAGTACTAATACATGCTAAATGTGACTTTGCATAGTGCAGCATTGAGCAGTGCATTTGCGCAACAGTTGGCAAAGTGTTTGTGCAAGCAAGATACACATTTCCATTATTTTCACTGTTTGTGTGTAGTTAAGCAGTGTGCAAATGTGAACTGCATTCCTAAAGTTCTGAGAGTTAGTACTGAGTGTATGAATCACATCTGCTGCTTAGCTGTGTCTGTGGCAGCAGGTGTAAATGCACTGACACATTTTTGTTTGAGCACAGATGATACTAGATTCTAATCCAGATGTATCTAATACTTTTAAATAAACAGTTTGATAAAGTGGTGACATTAATTCTTTATAGTACATGTGTTGCTGTGTGTGTTGGCATTGTGCAGTGTGGTTTAGCGGTATTGCATGGAGGTAACTGCAACTTTACAAATTCACTCATCATCACTTGGCATTGGTACATGATGCCAAACTCCATGTAAACACAGAAGCCAAAAGGTGAAGGGATCAATTGCTTTTTCTGCTACTTATGTGTGCTGTGTGTGCTTCTATTTCTTGACCAGATTATAGGTGTTAAAATGGGGTAGCTAGGAAAGTGGTGAAATGGGGAGCAAGCAAGAAGAAGAACAAAGGGAAAGCAGTAGAGGAATGTGCAGGAGGGAGGTAGGTAAGAACACAGCAATCCATTTCTTCAACAGTAAAAACTGGTAATATGTGCAGAATATTAGCTGAATTTGGAATGTCACCTCCAGACAGAGGGGTGACAACAACGTAATCATGTTGTATAGCCAACTGGACCAAATCAAGTGTGAAGAAGACATGTGCAAAATTGAGAGCTATGTATATATTTTTTTGTGGAACAGGTTCCCATTTTTCTTTTTTTAATTCAGTAAGAGCAGAATGCTGGGTAAGGGACATAGTATTTTCTGGGTCAGGTAAGTTGGGTAGGTGAGGAAGCAAATACAACAAACAAGACAAACAAGACAAGTGACAGGGACTGTGAGGACAAAAAAGTTTGGGGGGACACCATAATTGGGTTGAGGGAGGGGACAATACAGGTTCATGCCCATCAAATGTGGAGATAGTAAGAATCAAGTCCTCACCCACTGGACTGTCATCACTGTCTCCTTATTCTGCTGGTGGCTGGGAGTGCTTGCCATCTCCTCCTCCTATGGACTATGAGGGATAGCAGCCTCTCCAGCTGGCATAGGCATGCACCAATGGTGTGTTGCATGACCCTATGCACCAAGCCTGGCATTTCCCAGCAGGTGATGAAATCACCAACTCTGCCACTGCTCCTGGAGGATATGACTGCACCAGCTGCAAGAGCAGTGCTACCAGATGGTGCAGATAGTGCAGAGGCAGCAGAGGTAGTGCTGCCAGGTTGGTTTCCAGACATGCTGGGCATTGGTGCTGGAGTCAGTAGAGTAGGGACAGGGTGGTCCACTGGGGCTGGCCGACCTTGCAGTGCTGTGTAGCATTTAGTGACGTGGTACAGATGGATGACACGGAGTCATTTTAACAACACATAATAGAAAATAAAATAATAGGGATAAGGATTGTGATGAGAGAAAAAAAAGCGATAAAATTAGTACCATCATATGTAACATACAATGCACTAACACAACTATACAACTGTTTTGTCTGAAGTATTACATTTAAGTATACATCCAAAAAATACACACTATAGCTACATATTGTTGAAAGTAATCTTTGAAATGTGCATATATTGCACATATGTGTGTTCCAATGATACAGAATACAAGTTAACAGCAGGGCATTTATACCACATGAATAAAATTTAATTTAATGTAAATATTATTAAAGAAGCGCAGTTCTGTATATCTGTTACTAGTGGTATTTGAAACCAGAACCTCTGACTACAGTCTTATATTTGACTCCTAAAGTTGGTTTGTGCTACAGACTAATGCATGCATACTTTATTTACAGTTAGGATATCCATACACTATTTGCTACAGTTGCATAAAAAAAACCCCAAAAATCTATCTTTAACATTTAAAGCTACAATAATACTTCTCTTGTGCTGCTTGCATACCACTTGCTTCCCTCAGTCTCTCCAGTCAAGCAGCATGAGCCTGTCTGTTGAACTGTACATTGGCATTAGCTTGGTAAAGAACAGAAAAGAACAGAAGCGCATTATTCATACTGGTCTTGCCTACATGTAGCTTTCTATGTATTACAGATTCTGTCTTATTATCATGCTTACACAGCTGTGGGATATTCCCTGTCCCAATTTCATTCAACCAGTGGTTGAGGGTATCCCTTTTGTGTCTATGTAGGTCATTAAAATGACATCTACACTGTTTTCCAGTGTGCGAGATGCCAGTATCACTGGATACAACCGGAGATAAACCATTCCATGCCTCAAATTTGTACTGGGAGCCAGAATAGTCCTCCTGCAGAAGAATTTGGCTGTGGCACTTTACCAGAAGTCCAATAAATATCCTGGACTCCTGGACACTCTAAATCTATACCCAACACTTGGCTGCTTCCCCCTTAACTCCAGCCATGTCTGACACCCAACCTAGAACAATGGAAAATTATGCTTTTCCGCCATTTCCAGTTATCGCTTTTATTGGTGGTGTGCAAACTTGAACAATGATGCCAACTGCATTGTCATGATGTTAAGCAGACAGCAGCAGTGCCAAGCTGAGATGACATAAATACTTGAAACAGGAAAGTTAGCCTGACACTTGACCTTAGTTTGAGAGGTATCTGTTGCTGTAGCTTGGAAATATTTATTGAAAATTGTGAGTTAACCGTTAGGTGAGATACGTTTGCAGACATGCACTGGGGCATAAATGTCATGACCTGACATATTGTTTTTGGCTTTATACACTGATAACATTTATTTTTAAAGTCTGGTATTCAAACTTAGGCATGAGGGACAAAACATTTTCTTCCACAGCATTAGTTTTCTATCTTTTCCACAGAAGAAGTGCTGCTCAGACAAAGTCAGGAATAATTCATAAATACAGTTGACAGTTTGAGATGTTACACATGTATGTGAGTAACCTGACAAGGTTCTTGTATATACATCCCATTGTGTATGTGTCTTATGAAATTGTGAAGGCCATGCAAGTCAAGATAGCAGAATTAAACTTATATAACTATAGTAGACAGTATACCTTTGATCATACATTTGAAAACACAATAAGAGTGTATTATCCCTCATACATATAAGCCATATCAGGTCCACTATCTAAAGTGTTATAAGTGAAGGTGAATTTAATGGGAAGTGGAACAACAGTAAACATGTCTGAAATATCCTATGTTAGATCCCAGGACCATGTGTATGGCAGTCCTACACTTACACCTGTGGCCACAAGAATGTTGAAATAACACTTGTTTGTTTTACATGTCATTGCTATTAACTAAACTGTCACAACAGTAAAAATTGGTTGCACACCCTGTACTAGAATCCAGAACGATCTATACTACAACCCTACACTTAAACCTGTTGCCACAGGACTTGTTACATGACATTTCCATAATTTCTTACTCATTCTTAAGTTCCCAGTCTTAACCTCTGTGCAACGCTGCTTAGAGTGTGTGCTCGGTGCCCAACAGAATTAATTGAATGCATCCATTTTCATTTCTTGGCTGTCTGCATCCTATCTGCAGTTGTTCTATAACTGCAAGTGTTGGGGATCCTTGCTAACCACTGCACAAAGCCGCTACATGAACTTGCCCGATGTAATGCAAAAACTGCAGGAATATATTATGTTTTACCTTTGCACTTTTACAGACACCCTGTCTACATGTGTTCTGCAGGTGTTCTATCTGCTTCCTGTGTGTGTGACTAGTCCAGTTTGTGAACTGCTAAGTGTCGCTCAAATGAGATAAGCACAGCCAAATCTGACACTAATTTCTTCTCTGTTTACCTTGTTTGTGCTAAGCCATGTACTGTGCAAACACTGGCTAAAAAAAAAAAAGAAAAATGAAAATAATTAAGCAAAAGGAAAAAGTAGCTGAAATGAAGAAAAGCAGTCTATGAAACAAACACTACATAATATTTGTTAGTATACATGAAATATTTTTACACAGGTCTGGATTTGAACTCTTACTCCAATGAACATTCAAAACACAGTAAGGGTGCCTTATCCCTCTTTGCCACACAAACACATTTTTCAGTAGGGAACTGAAATCATTCTACATACAATGAACTGCAACATCATCCACAGTGATAACAAAGCATATAACAGCTATTTGTACATGTATTAATCTTGGATGTAGTGATCACCCAACCATTTATGACTATTGCTTGCAAAAATGCAGCTCTGTCTTACCTCTCTGTGTTTGTTGCACCTTCTTGTCTTATTTAACTAGTAATCTGAGACACACAGTCTGCAAGGCATTCTATATCCTTGTCTTTAAAATGTGTGAGAATATTACATGGCAGTAATATACAGCTATCAACAAATGAAGGTGAGGTTGGATGTTAATGGACAGAGCCTGTGAATTGTGTACTACTTACTTGCTTACATTTCCAGCCTTGATAAAATGACTTCTGTACACTTTGCAAGTCTAACCTGGCACTCCCACTAGAGGTAGGGCAGTCTGCATTGTTTTTGTATTTTCCTTTTCCATACCAGTAATCAGTCACAGTTGCAATCCATTAGCAACAAACACTGAGAGAGTGCCTGCACTATGTTTACATATGATACAGAGAGCCAAGTACTTGGGATTCAGCAATTCTAATGAGTTCACACCTCATTTGCATCTTAACTGTACTAACAGCCCTGAATCTAGACCATAAAAGGGCAACCATGTAGCTTATAAACCTGAACATGAGGAGATTTGTTTATGTGGAGAACACAGAAGAGGCTATTACTGGGATAGATCTGCACAGAAGATTATTGAACTTGAGAATGTATGCTTGCATTTTTCAGGTATATAATGCAAATGCTGAAATGTCATTAAGAAAAATATGTTTATATGGATTCACTTCAGAAGCCTGAATGATCACAAGCCTGAATCACATAAGCCGGAAGACCAAAAGCCTAACATTTCATAATCCTGAACACTCAAAAGCCTGAATCCCATAAGACTGAAAACAGATAAGATACATATACTGACTGAAGACAACACAAAACAGATTATAGTCCACGAAATATATATATATATATATATATATATATATATATATATATATACATACACACACATATATATATATATATATATATATATATATATATATATATATATATATATATATATATCTCAAGTCCAAGATTGCACTTCACTACACTAAAGTGCAATCTCGGAGTTGATATATTTCATTAGCAGAGGGTGTGGGGGGAACAGCCCCCCACATGGGGGGTGCAGGGGGGGTTTGCCCCCCTGCCCATACTTGGTAAAAACTGCTATCCTTTGTCTTGTATGTGTTTTTGTGTGTCATTTTTTGTGTTCTGTATATTTTCAGTCTTATGGGATTCAGGCTTTTGAGTTTTCAGGCTTATGAAATTTCAAGCTTTAGGTCTTCCGGTGTATGCAATTCAAGCTTGTAATCATTCAGGCTTCTGAAGTGAAACCGTTTATTTTATATATATATATATATATATATATATATATATATATATATCTATATGGATCACCTTCAGATGCCGAAATCACGTTTTGACACACAAATCACCGACACCAAAAGACCGACACAACTAAACAAAAACACCAATACCATTTACACCCACAACACGCACGGCAACACACATAGCTACATAACATATCCACTATCCTAACCCAAACCCTAACCCTAGATTTCCCACCATATCACCTACCACTACCTACCCTAACCCCACTCACCACCCCCAACACCAAGATCCGGCACCACTCACCCCCCTAACCTACCTTCACCGCTCACTCCACCCTAACCCCACCCGAGACTAAACTCACACACCCACCCTACCCCCCCCCTAACCCACTTAAACACACTCCTAACCACACCTACCTCTCCCTAACACACCCCTACCACTACCTGCTTAACTAACCCCAACTCCCAGACCCACCCCTAACCCCACACCTACTCACTCAGCACACACCCCTACTAACCCCCCTAGCCTAACTCCCTAAAACCTAAACCACCCCCACACTGCCAACACACACCCTACCTGCACCCCTCCTTCTAACTCACACAACCTACCTAAACCCACACCCCCTTACACTAGCACACTTACCTGTCCGCTATATCCCTCTCTCCTACAGCCTATCGCTCCTACCGCACCTTTTGAGCCGTCGGTCACTCACACGTAATCCCTTTCTTCAGAGGGTTCACCGATCATATATATATATATATATATATATATATATATATATATATATATATATATATATATATATATATATAAATAACATATATATATATATATATATATATATATATATATATGTGTGTGTGTGTGTGTGTGTGTGTGTATTCATTGGCAAATGCTATTATTATCTGTATGCATTAGTTAGAAGTGTACTGATGGCATGGCCAAGTTTGTCAGGACATTTCACAGGTATACATGCTTGGCAATAGCATAAAATGGGAATGTTCTGAGTTAAATCTGTGCATTTCAGGGTCTATATTAGAACACCGAACGTTCAAAATTTCAAGTGTTCTAATATCGACCCGTTTTCAGCGAACGCTGAAAATATCGAAGAAACAGAAACCAAACTTTTTCCTAGGGAAAGAATTTGGTTGTCCATTTCTGTTGCATCGGTATTATCAGCGCTGTGGTGGAAAGTTACGGTTCGGGTTCAGGTAAGTGTGCAATTGTGTGGATGTGAGGGTTAGGGCTGGTTAGGTAAGTTAGGGTTAGGGTGCGGGTCAGGTAAGTGTGCGATTGTGTGGACATGAGGGTTAAGGCGGGGTAGGTGAGTTAGGGTTAGGGCATGGGTGAGGTGACTGCGCGATACTGACGGACCTTAGGGTTAGGATTTGGGTTAAGGTAAGTGGATAATTAGTGGTGTATGTATAGTTTAGTGTAGGGTTAGGTGTAAGAGTTTAGATGTATGTGTGTGGATTGCTGTTTATTTGGTGTGCTTGTGTTGTGTGTATGTGTTTTGGTACAGCAATTTTTTTCCTTAGGAAAAAATTTGCTTTTCTGTATGTTTGATGTTTTAAATTTTTGATTATTAGGGTTCGATATTAGAGCACTCGAAATTTTGAAAGTTCGGTGTTCTAATATAGACCCGTATTTCACTGAGGTTTGTTAGGGACATGTCTCATTTCCCTGTTGTTTTGGGGGTGTGGGGAGCAAAGCTGCATTTCTGTTTTGGCACAAACAAGGATATGCTTCTGTCGTTACTCTCTCCCTTGGTTTGCATTCAGCCTTGCTTTGTTTGTGATTGTAATATGTTACAACCATACAATTCCTGTTATTCATATTTCATATTTCTAGATTGTTTTATGTTACTCCACTTGGTAATACTGAAATGCTACCTTTTCTGTTTTATCTGGGAACAGGTATTTTGTACTTGTGTAATACTTATATGTATTATCCTTCTATTGTATTTTAGCACACCTACAACTACAGCACTCAGGTGCCTCAGTCCTAGAAAACCACCCTGGCTTCAAACTGTTTTATCATGGTGTGGATAGGAGGGAAAATGGCGTAGGCATTATCCTGAAGGAACAGTAAGCTAAGAGTGTTTTGGAGGTGAAAAGAGTGTTGGATAGAATGATGTTTATGAAGCTGGAAATTGATGGTGTAATGATGAATGTTGTTGGTGCATATGCTCCACATGTTGGGTGTGCGATAGATGAGAAAGAAAAATTTTGGAGTGAGCTGGATGAAGTGGTGATGACTGTACCCAAGGGTGAGAGACTGGTTATTGGAGCAGATTTCAATGGGCATGTTGGTGAAGGGAACAGAGGGGATGAGGAAGTGATGGGTAGGTATGGTGTTAAGCAAAGGAATGCAGAAGGTCAGATGGTAGTGGATTTTGTGAAAAGAATGGACATGGCTGTGATGAATACGTATTTTAACAAGAGGGAGGAGCATAGGGTGACATACAAGAGTGGAGGAAGATGCACATAGGTGGATTATATCTTATGTAGAAGGGCCAGTCTGAAGGAGATTGGAGACTGTAAAGTGGTGGCAGGGGAAAGTGTAGTTAGGCAGCATAGGACAGTGGTTTGTAGGATGACATTGGTGATCAAGAAGAGGAGGATGAGTGTGAGGGCAGCACCAAGGATCAAATGGTGGAAATTGAAAAAGGGTAATTGTGAGGTGATGTTCAGGGAAGAGTTAAGACAGGCACTGGGTGGCAGTGACGAGTTATTGAATAGCTGGGTAACTACAGCAGAGCTAGTAAGAGAGATGGCTAGAAAGGTGCTTGGTGTGACATCTGGAAAGAGGAAGGAGGACAAGGAGACCTGGTGGTGGAATGAAGAAGTACAGGACAGTATACAAAGAAAGAGGTTGGCGAAGAAGAAGAAGTAGGATTATGAAAGAGATGAACAGAAAGTAGACAAGAGTATAAGGAGATGAGGTGCATGGCAAAGAGAGAGGTGGTGAAGGTTAAGGATAAGGCATATGAAAAGTTATATAAAAAGTTGGACACTAAAGAGGGAGAAAAGGTCCTTTACCGACTGGCTAGACAGAGGGACCGAGCTAGTAAAGATGTGCAGCAGATAAGGGTGATAAAGGATAATGAGGGAATCTTACTCACAAGCAAGGAGAGTGTGTTGAGCAGATGGAAAGAGTACTTTGAGGGGTTGATGAATAATGAGAATGAGAGGGAGAGAAGGTTGGATGATGTGCGGATAGTGAATCATGAAGTGCAGTGGATTAGCAAGGAGGAAGTAAGGATAGCTATGAAGAGGATGAAGAACAGAAAGGCTGTTGGTCCAGATGACATACCTGTGGAAGCATGGAGGTGTTTAGGTGAAATGGCAGTGGAGTTTTTAACTAGATTGTTTAATGAAATCTTGGAAAGGGAGAGGATGCCTGAGGAATGGAGAAAAAGTGTTTTGGTACCAATTTTTAAGAATAAGGGTGATGTGCAGAGCTGTAGTAACTACAGAGGGATTAAACTGATCAGTCACAGCATGAAGTTATGGGAAAGAGTAGTGGAAGCTAGGTTAAGAAGGAAGGTGATGATTAGTGATCAGCAGTATGGTTTCATGCCAGGAAATAGCACTACAGATAGGATGTTTGCTTTGAGAGTGTTGATGGAAAAGTACAGAGAAGGTCAGAAGGAGTTGCATTTTGTCTTTGTGGATTTAGAGAAAGCATATGACAGGGTGCCTAGAGAGGAGTTGTGGTATTGTAGGAGGAAGTCAGGAGTGTCAAAGAAGTATGTAAGAGTGGTACAGGATATGTACGAGGGCAGTGTGACAGCGGTGAGGTCTGTGGTGGGAGTGATGGATGCGTTTAAGGTGGAGGTGGGATTACATCAAGGATCAGCTCTGAGCCCTTTCTTATTTGCAATGGTGATGGACAAGCTGACAGATGAGATCAGACAGGAGTCCCCGTGGACTATGATGTTTGCAGATGACATTGTAATCTGTAGTGAGAGTAGGGAACAGGTGGAGGAGACCCTGGAGAGGTGGAGATATGCTCTAGAGAGAAGAGGAATGAAGGTCAGCAGGACTAAGACAGAATATATGTGTGTGAATGAGAGGGAGGATAGAGGAATGGTGGGGATGCAAGGAGTAGAGGTGGCGAAGGTGGATGAGTTTAAGTACTTGGGATCAACAGTTCAGAGTGATGGTGAGTGTGGAAGAGAGGTGAAGAAGAGAGTACAGGCAGGATGGAGTGGGTGGAGAAGAGTGTCAGGAGTGATTTGTGACAGACGAGTACCAGTAAGAGTGAAAGGGAAGGTCTACAAGAGGGTAGTGAGACCAGCTATGTTATATGGGTTGGAGACAGTGGCAATGGCAAAAAGGCAGAAGTCAGAGCTTGACGTGGCAGAGTTGAAGATGTTAAAATTTGCACTGGGTGTGACGAGGATGGAGAGGATTAGGAATAAGTATATTAGAGGCTCATCCCAGGTTGGAAGGTTTGGAGACAAAGCCAGAGAGGCAAGATTATGTTGGTTTGGACATGTGCTGAGGAGGGATGCAGAGTATATTGGGAAAAAGATGCTAACGATGAAGCTGCCAGGTAACAGGAAAAGAGGGAGGCCTAAGATAAGGTTTATGGATGTGGTGAGAGAGGACATGCAGGTGGTTGGTGTGATAGAGCAAGATGCAGAGGACAGGAAGAAATGGAAACAGTTGATCTGCTGTGGTGATCCATAATGGGAGCAGCTGAAAAAAGAAGTGATCCTGAGAATCAGGTCATTGTGGAAGCTTTTAGGTAACATGGAGCCTTTCTGCTTGAGAGGGGATGTGGCAATATGTCAGGCAAAATGCAAATTTGGCAACAGATAGTTGCAGATGTGAATGCAGTCGGCAGCCACAGCTGGACATATGATCAGGTGTGCCATAAGGACACTGACGTGATCTCATCTGCATGGAGGACAGCAGTTGCAGTGGCCCGTGATTGGATTTGTACTGGGGGTCCTGCTACAGAGCCACCACTAACAGCAAATGAAGAGTTCCTATCCACTCTCAGGGATCCAGACATCTCACATGAAAGTGCAGAACAGCATGTCCTTAACACTTGCGCTTCTGGTTCAGGGAAGGAGGAGTTTCCAGGTAGGCTTATGTATCTCAGTTGTTAAATACTCTTGAATAGTAAAATATTTACATCAATAAGTTAGTTCTGTTTAACAAGAAATTTCTTGGGGGGATTATAGATTGCTATAGTTAGCAGCACATTCCGATGATTACACATGGGGCTTAGGTTGTATTTGTCACCCATGTTCTTGTTGAAAGGATAGCTAATGGACATATAAAGGCAATACATTTTACCCCCTGTATTACTGTTAATTGTGTTGATGGTGTCCTTACCTTTTGCTTAACATCTTCCAGGACCATCCAGCTTAGGAAGCATACTATCATCTGCACATGATAAGCCAAACATTTTTACATCAGTAATGATGAGCAGTTCAAAGAAATATTTAGTGTGATGCTGGTGTCAGGTCTTCTGTGTGCATTGCTATACTGTCTGTAATATTGGCACCACTGTTAGTTTGTTAGCATATATTGGTCTGTAGTAGTGTGGATATATTTTTTTCCTGTATTTGTTGCTTTTATCACAAGTGATTATGACAGTGGAAGTTTTGGACTTCTACCACCTGATGTCAGAGTAACAGCCAACTCTGGTGATGATGGTGGCCAAACAGAGGCACAGTCAGAGGGTGCAGAGGTTTCAGTCTGACACTAAGGTTAACATACAGCCATCCACTGTAATTACATTGGGCATAGCCAGTAGGCCTATGCCTACCCATTCCTGTGAGCACTCAGATATTGGACAGGTGGAGGGTAAGACAGTCGATCAGAGAAGTGTGGTTACCGTGGCTTCATTGCCTGTTGACTGTGGCCATAGCCAAAGTGTGGGTGAGGTGCCATGAAGGAGGGTTGGTAGGGGTTCTCAGAGGTGGCCTGTAGAGCATCCTCCACTTGATTCAGGTGTCTCTTCCTGTGCCACTCAAAGTATGGTTAGAGGCATCATGAAGGCATAGGTATGTTCCCATAAGTCCTCCAGAGAAATGCTTAGGGTTGTAGATATAGCACAGGTTTACATGCATGACTGTCTCCACTGTGTTGTCGATTTAATGGATTGGATGAATGACAAGTTAGAACAGACGGTGTCTGTGATGGAACATCTACTTGGAGGGGAATGGAATCCTTGTAGGCATAGGTCAGTCACATCATCTGGTGATAGCCAATGTGGCCTTTCACTATAGCACTCCGATAGTGGTAGTACTTCCACTGCTCCATCAATGGTTGAGATTTCCAAACCTAGATGTGGTAGGCCATGGGGTCATGGTCCTGGGCATCCTTGTGAGGGAAGCATATCCAGCAGACATCAGTCACATTCAAGTAGCAGCAGTGCATCTGACCGTGCATGTGTATGTGCCATTGCACCTCCTGGCAGAGCCAGTTCTCATGGTCAGGTATGAAAATAGTGTACTGCCACCTCTACCATGCTTATCTCACACCTGTCTAACACAGCAAGGTGTAGTGCTAGAGCAGAGCTTGGCTGTGTTCATGCAGTCACAACACACCAATTTCACCTGGAGGACCCCTACAGACACATACACAACAGTTACATGGTTCGGCCATGAAGCTTAAAACTCATTTTGTCTCACTATCCAGCTTTTGGTTTATCCAAATCTCTGCCTGCTTCTCTTTCTTACTCACACACACTCACCGACCTTTTGTGTCAGCCTAGGCTTCTTGCCCCCACCCCACCCACACACACACACACAACACCCTGTACAAGTGATGATAACTCTGCCATATCCTTGTTTTCTATTTTTTGGATTCAGGGATACATAAGCTTTGTGTCTGATGCAAAGGGTGTATAGCTGACTTAGTGTTTAGTATATCAGCATTTGTGATGTTGATCTGGTAATTGTATCTTTGACTTATATTGGTCTTAGAAAGTTAGACAGTTGATAGCATCAACATTGTTTCCATCTTTATTGTTTATGGTCTTGTGAGAGTTGTGAAGCCTGAAACTGAAATGTGTATCATTACTTTCCAACTTTTCTCTTTAATGATTTTCCGGTACAAAGGTATAGTGCTATACTGAGGGAATGCAGTGACCATCATTACTTTTGAGAGGTATGACTGTGTGAATATTTGATGCCTGAGGCCTACTGCTTAATAATGGGCACATATAAGTCAAATAAGTCTCCGCTGTCACATGTCAGTGTCATTTCTGTACAAATCACACACCTTTTACTAGCATACACTACCAAGTAACAACATGCAAGGATATGCCAGTCATTCATATTATTACACAATGCACTCCAGGTTCAACACTTAACTTATAAATCCAGCAGCTGCAACAGTTTCAGTTCAGGGCTGACTCGGTCTGATGCTAGCAGTACATAGCCTTTACATGGGTAGGTAAAGGTTGTGAGCATTGCCTGGCATCAATGTTACTATATGTATGTGAGTAGGAGAAAGGTTTTAGTCCCTTAGGTGGTGAGTGAATGTGCTATGCATTGCTTCTTAGCCAATGTGAGGGCATATTGAGCACTCCCTATGTTTGTGTACACCCACTGCAGTTGCTGGTTCCTTCTCTGACTCCCCACCTGCATATGGCTGTGGTGATCTTACCAATGGTGCTGGAATGTGTGTCTCTCCTCCTTGTTGATCCTGCTGAATCTATTTTCTCAGGATAATGTTGCATAGCATGGCACATATTGTGAATATTTCAGTAAATATACATGATTGTACTACAGGGCTCCTCCAGAAATATCCAAGTACTTGAAGTGTGACTTCAGCAGCCCAAACACATGATATTTCTGGCTTGAGCGTGTGCTTCATAACAGCATTCTTTAGCAGGAGTGTGTGCATGTCTGAGGGGGCATCATCAGCCACAATTCTAGTGCATAACCTGCATGCCCCAGTAAATAATTCTGTGGGATATCCCCCCTAGTGTACATCTGATACAGTTGGGAGGTGTGCCAGATATGTGAGTCATAGCAACTGCCTAGGTTACAGGCATACTGGTTCAAAATTGATTCCCTTGGCATTACATATGACTTGACGGTTCTACCTCACTTCAACGACACGCCGGAACATCGACACGAAAACCGAGAGCACCAGAAGATTGAAAGCTGAGAAGACCGACACGACGGGACCCAGAAGATCGACAGTGGAGAAGACCGACCCGACGGATGAAAGCACCAACGCCGAGGATGCCGACATGGGGAAAGGCTGTGTAAGTATGCGGTAGTGACGGACGTTAGGGTGCGAGTAAGGTAAGTGTGGATATTGACGGTCTGTGGGGATAGGGGTGGGTTAAGTGAGTTAGGGTTAGGGAGCGGTTCAGGTAAGTGTCTAGTGATTGTGTTTGGGTTAGGGCGTGGATAAGTGAGTTAGGGTTAGGGAGGCGGGTCAGGTAAGTGTCACGGTAGTGATTGTGTTTGGGTTAGGCGGGATAAGTGAGTTAGGGTTAGGGAGCGGGCCAGGTAAGTGCGGTAGTGACGGACCTTAGGGTTAGGGTTTGGGTTAGGGTTGTAGGTAGTTGTGTATGTGAGGTTTAGTGTGGGTTTGTAGGGATTTTGGTGTGCTTGTGTTGCGTATGTGGTTTTTGGATGGGGAATGTGTTTTGTTTGTTGATTGTGGTGTGTGAAGTGTATGAGGTTTCGTGTTTGTGTACCGTCGGTTATTTCGTTGTCGGGCATGTGGAATTTCGTGTTTTTGTACTGTCGGTTATGTGGTTTCGGTGATTGCGTTGTCGGTGTTTTGGTGTTTCGGTTATGTGAGGTAGAACCGACTTGACAGTTAATAGAGTGGAAGCCCTTTTTGTTTATATAGAGCATTCCCTATTCCTCAGGCGTTGCCTTAATTTCTATATTTGTGCACTCTATGGCACCCAGTACTTCAGAGTAGTGTGCTACAGGGTGGAACTCCTACATATTTCTGGCCTTGTCCTCAGGAGGAAGAGGAAAATATATGTGACACATATTGTGAATATTTCAGTAAATATACATGATTGCACTACAGGGCTCCTCCAGAAATATCCAGGTACTTGAAGTGTGACTTCAGCAGCCCAAACACATATTTCTGGCTTGAGCGTGTGTTTCATAACAGCATTCTTCAGCAGGAGTGTGTGCATGTCTGAGGGGGCATCATCAGCCACAATTGCAGTGCATAACCTGCATCCCCCAGTAAATGATTCTGTGGGATATCCCCCCTAGTGTACATCTGATACAGTTGGGAGGTGTGCCAGATATGTGAGTCATAGCAACTGCCTAGGTTACAGGCATACTCGTTCAAAATTGATTCCCTTGGCATTACATATGACTTGACAGTTAATAGAGTGGAAGCCCTTTTTGTTTATATAGAGCATTCCCTATTCCTCAGGCATTGCCTAAATTTCTATATTTGTGCACTCTATTGCACCCAGTACTTCAGAGTAGTGTGCTACAGGGTGGAACTCCTACATATTTCTGGCCTTGTCCTCAGGAGGAAGAGGAAAATATATGTGGTCATGGGCATGCTGTAGCATAGCATTCAGGAATTGATGGAGGATCCTGGATGCTGAATTCTGTGACACCCCCAGCATGTCCCCTATTGGTCTCTAAAAGGTACCTGTAGCTAAAATTCTAAGTGCTACACATACCTTTGTCTCCACTGGGATGGGTTCCCCTCAGTTTGCCCTGGCTTTGAGTTGAAGACGACAAAGGCTGCAGAGTTCCTGTAGTGAGTCTCTATCCACCTTGTAGCTACAATTTCCACACCATGTAGATGGTGGTAAGTTAAACAGGGTCTGAAAACTCTTCTCCTTGTTGGCCTTGGGCTACTAGCAGCAGCAGCAGCATATACTTCAGCCTGTTGCACATACACATGAATTAAAGTAGCAGTAGCCTGCTGTATTCCAATAGGTTTTGGAATTCACAGAGAAAACCAGCACTGCACTTACATGGTTGCTTTATAGCTTGTTGAATAGCTCATCCATCTTAGATTAGTTGATTAGCATAAAATTCAGCTGCTTATGCTGTAATTAGTATGCCACTGTGTTTACCTTGTTTATACGGTTCTGCATGGCTCTACACACCATGTAGAGATGTTTATTGAATCCAAAACAGTGTGCTACTGGGTGTAAACAGAATGTGTAGTCTTTATTGAATATGGCTGTTAATGTATTCCATGCTTACATATTTTCTGGCAAAGAGAAGACTCTGTCTATAGACTTTAATGGGTGCAACTCTATGCATGAGCAGTGGTGCACCCATTAAAGTCTAGGGACGCACTTCATGCTTTCACTACCATGATGCCACTGAAGTTAGTTCAGTGGCACAGTCATAGGGAAAGCACTATTATAAAAACAATTTTTTCAACAGCAAAAGCAGCTGCCAAACAGATTTGCCAGTGTTGTGAAAATGTCATTCAGCACTTTGTGCACTACTTGATGTAGTGCAAAGGTAAGAAATGATTCATGACCAAGTCACTTTAAACACAACATAGGTGTACAATAACAGACTTTTTTATCACAGCAAGTGATTCTCCCATTCGATTCTCGGCTGGAGCACCTTCTGTGTGGAGTCTGCATGTCCTCCCCATGGTTGAGTGGCATTCGAAAGACATATGTAGGCTGTGCCTTCATTGAAGGTTGGGCATTGAGCTGGCATCTTGGCACCGTAAAAATTTACTGCCAATCATTAGCGGACCAGAGTTCCGCTGTGGCGACCCCTAACCGGAAAAAGCCGAAAGAAGAACATGCAGTTGTGATGCTTGACTAGTTAGCTTTCAGTTACAGTCTTTTAAATAAGTAAGTTTCTTTTTCAGTCAAACTCAGAACCTAGCATTGATATGATCAATAACAGCTCTGTCAGCATATCACCCACATTCAGTGCATAACTGATTGAAATGGTTACTGCAACATGAAATGAGAAGAGAGTTGCAATTTTATGTCCATTTCTAGATACAGGCACCACTCTGCCCTTATAGTCAGTAATGCAGTAAGTCTTTGAGGAGACATAGGAAAGGCATTTGATGAATTTTAATTGTTTAATGAATAGTCTCCTATTTAAAAGTCATAATATTTGTAGTGTAACCCTTTTCCTGTTGTCATAAGTTCTACTTACGTAGCCATCAGAAGTCCTGTCCTGGGAGAAAGAAGGGATGCTTGTTTAAGACTCGTTCTTAAAAGTATCATTGCAAGGCATTCCCTTTGGTATTATGAGATGTCCCTTGGTTGTTTCCAAGATTTATTAAAACCTATTCACAGTGCCTTCTCAAGAGTAGACATAAACATTGCAACTAGCTGGTTTGCTTGAAATCAGAGAAGTATTCTCTCTCTATGTCAGGAATGCTTGAAGGATCTATTTGCAGGCTCACCATTCACAGACTACAGACAATATTTGTAATGGTCCTCAAAATGGGGGGCACAGATGGAGGCATCACTAGTGTGCCAATTTACCTAAATACAGATCTGCTTATAGTTGTAGCACACTATACTTGCACTTTTTCACTGCATAATTCACTTGTGCTTGATTGGCAAACATTAGATCAATTAATTCTCCTGTATGCCAGTTGTCTTTTTAAAGGCCAGACGTCTGGCTGTTGTCCTTGGTAGGAAAATAGCCCTGCCCTTTATATGGCAAGTAAGCATGTCTTTGCTACAAGAGGGGAGGATGAGTATTTACAATTCTTGTTCTACTTTATATAGCAGATTGCAATCCAGAAAGTTAATATATTACTTATTTATTTAAATGTGTCAACAGTGGTAGCGCACTGATCACAAATGATCAATCTCAGTCTCTGCCCATAAATAAAGTGGATAACTTCTATTGCAAAAAGCCATGCATATAGTGATGCAAAGAAGACCAATGAGAATAATGTACAGAAGACTGAAATGCAAATATTTGCAACCTAAATGCATTGGGATAGATATTATACAACATGCACAACAGTAACATAGTATTTGTTAATTTAATTAAAATATAATTTATGGAAGTATTGAGTGCAGTTAGGAGTTCTTCTAAACTAGTTGTTTACTACCTTATGGCTCAGTGAGTACTTGAAGGAGTTTTGTTTTGCTTGGTGGACAATGCAAGTGAGTTTGATATTACCTGTCCCTAATATAACTGTACACAAAAAACAGGTAGAGCTAGAGCTAGTAATATAGCTAAACATGCATAACAACACATTTTACATGTTTGTACAGCTTTGTCTGACAATATTTGTATATATTCATGGCCGAGCAGTTTGCATGTTGATGACTAGTAAATACAATGTAAACTTTAAGTAATCTAGTTCACATTTAAGGATAGCATTCAATAACTAATAAACTAATTAATACAAATGTAGGGGTCACAACAGAGGCGATCTATGACTACTGCTCTGAGGCCTGATCAGAAAGGGAAGAGTCTGAGACTATGCAACAACTACTTGATGTACACTGGAGAGCCCTTTTTACTCATACCAGTGTAGCTGTACACATATGAAGATATTAGAGGTCAAACATGAACATTTTCACAGACAATGGTGAGGATCAGGTAATGATACAATGGATTCCATAAACTGAACTCAAGGAATTGTTAGCTGACTAATGAGGCATCATAGACAAATGTGCAGTTGAACGGAGACACAAGTGACATCACTCATAAAGGATGGTCAGGGTCACCAAATAGTGAGTTTGGCATGTCCTGCTAATGAGCTTCATCACATATGCAGGAGTTTGATTCCTTCCTTCTGCATTTGCCTTATGTGTGACTCAGGGTAAGTGTCTTATCCAAACAGTGCTCCTATGCCTCCCATGAAAAGAGGCATGTGTGCTTAGTAACTTTACCTACATAACCAAAAAAAAAAAATAATTGGAAAATACTTCATAAAAATGAAAGCAGCAGCATTACCTCATGCAGTTATAGTCATGTCAATGCTTCCACAGACACAGGGAATTAGCAGCAGTCTCTAACTGCTAAAGGTAGCTTAGTCAATGAAAGTAATATTGCATTGATTACAGATGTTATAGAAAGAATGATTCTTCATTGGATGTGAAGAAAATAGGATCAAAGCAACATGTGTGCTGTTGTCCTGAAACAGAGGATTTATAGTTATTTATTTACTATTAAGCATGTAAGTGAACTTGTCCAAAGAATCCGTTGTGCCATAACCTTCACCAGAGACAGACAAACATAAATGAAGCATAAAATGCAGTTGGGTAAGTAAACCTTTCATAACAGTAGATGTTTGAATGATCACTACTGCAGTAGCCTAAGCTTCCAGAAGTTTCAGGTCACCTTCCATATGCCCAAATCATTAGTCATTTTGAGCTAAGCTGAGCTGACTAAAAATCAATTTGAGTGCCAAGCCCTTCAGAGCTTTTGTGCCAATAGAAAGAGAGAGAGTCTACAGCTATAGTCAATTCCTCCCTGGGTAGATCTGACCACAAACTAATCACCATGGAAATCCACGTCTCACCCACACCCCATGTAATGGTAACCACCATGAAAAACTTCTCCAAACCTGACTTTAGGCTACTAAAAACAGAAGTGGCTAACTTCACGGCACCCATGTCATTGGAAAAAGATACATGACTGCCAAATCATACACCAATGAACACGTACATAAATCCATGGAACTAGCCATACCCAACAGAACCAAGACACTCTACTCCAAAAGAAGGAAGCCAATCTGGTGGTCCCTTGCCATTAATAAACTCTACAACAGAAGGAAGAAACTGTTGCAGAAAAAGGTGAAGTCCCAAGACTGGAAAAACTCCCTTATTAGCCTCAACAAAAAGTTGAGATCCCTCATCAAAACCTCTAAAGCCAGCTATGAAGGCAGAATTGCAGCAGAAACTAAAAACAACCACAAAGCCTTTTATAGTTATATCAAGAATCCCCACAGCAATACCCAGGTTTGCTCTGAGATACTGCACAATGGTATGTCCTATACTGAACCAACAGATATTGCCAACATACTGACCAAGAGGTTCAGTGCCAACTTTACCCCTCTCTCCCCTCCTAAAGGAACAAGCACAATACCGGTGGAATGCCAGGCACCCAGCATTACTGCAGCATAGGTTAAAGGTGCATTGTCCAAGGCCAAGAATACAGCTTCCATGGGACCTGACAATATCCCTGGATGTGTTCTACATGAACTACAAAGTGAACTGGCACCACATCTGTGTGCCCTGTTTAATCACAGCTTCACCTCAGGCTTTATCCCTACCAAATGGCGCACTGCTACAGTCATCCCCTTCCATAAAGGGGGAGCGACTACAGACCCTGGGAATTATCACCCCATTAGCCTGACGAGTCCAATATGTAAGGCTATGGAGTGCATCATCATGGACCTAATTAACAAGGATATAGGGAATTTCCAAACTCTAGATCCCACGCAATTTGGTTTTGTGAAAGTAGATCATGCCTGCTCAACCTGGCTGACTTCTTTGAGTCAGTCACCAGAGCTATGGATGAGGGCAAGGCAGTTCATACAGCCAACGTCGATTTGGCCAAGGCCTTTGATTTTTCTCCACTCAGGAATTATTGCTAGACTCACCAGACTAGGAATCAACCCCTATATCACTAGGTGGGTTGCAAATTGGCTCACAGATAGAACCAACAGTGTGAAAATAGCAGACCCTAGGTCAGACTGCTGATCCACAGGGATCAGTCCTGGGTCCTTTCCTGTTTGACATCTACTTTTTAGAAGTCCAGGCTGACATGGAGGGACTCTGGCTGACCATGTTCACAGATGACTGCAAGCTGGGAGTCATTATTAACTCCCCAAGTGATGTAGACATCCTACAGAAAGTCCTCACTGAGACAAATCACTTGTGTCAAAACCATGGTCTTAAGCTTAATGCCAAAAAATGCACCGTCATCCCCTTTGGGAAAAACTCAGTTCCCACTAATTAACACATCGATGGGAGCCCACTGAACACTGAAGGCATTATAAGAGATCTGGGGACACAGGTTGACAGCAACCTCTCCTTCGACCACCACATTGCCACTATGTTCAGAAAATCCTTCTATGTGGCACATCTCATTACCAAGGGTTTTGCATCCAGGAAGAAAGAGATCATCATCTCTCTCTACTCTTCCCTCATTAGGTCAATCATCGAGTATAAATCCGCATTTGGCATGTACCTCTCTAGACACATGCAACAGCTGGAGAGGCCACAAAAGTACCTCACAAAGAGGATCCTAGGCCTTAAACACCTGTCCTAGATGGACAGACTCAAAAAACTTCAGCTATTCTCTGTCTCATATCATCTACTAAGAGGCGATTTCTGCTTGACTTACAAAGCCATGTCTGACCCAGCTCTGTTAGAAATGCTACATCTAAAGAAATCCAAATCCCTCTGCAACACACGCTCCAAAGACCTCAACCTCATTACCATAATCAACAAAACATGTTGGAGGGACAGGTTCATAACCCAGAGACTGCCCATGATCTGGAAAAGACTTCCCATACATGTCAAGCAGAGCACCTCACTGACCCTCTTCAAGAGAATTCTTGATGAGTGGATTGGAAATAGAATGTTTACCCCAGGGATCACTCCAGTGTCTCTACTTGATAGAGGCACTGGGAACTACCATCAGACGGCACAATACCAGGGCAGTTCTATAGGCTAGGCTTGTAAAGCCTCAAGAACCATTAGCCTAGTACACACATATGAACCTAAAACCCTGAGTGGACAGTGATAGAAAAATAACAATAAAATGTCCACACCCTGGGGGGGGGGTGTAGGGAGGGAGTGACTACTGCAGCAGTGATCATTTGAACATCTACTGTTATGACAAGTTTACTTATACAACTATACTATGCTCTTCATAAGGATAACTGCTGCAGTAGGCTAAACTGTATGGCTAGATACCATAGCTTACACTGACTGGGAGTTAGAGGATAAGCATCAGAGAGCCCCTAGAAAATGGTCCTGGCAAAGCCTGTTCTAGACATGGAGAAAGAATCTAGTTCATAGTGCTTTGTAAAAGTGTTCACAAGTTACCAAGTTCCTGCTTCTAGAATACTTCTTTTTTTAAACAAGAAATATATTTATTAAATTCTCACATATGACATAGACAATCATACATTTATATTAATGAAAACCATGTAGAAATAATTTTAGTTGCAAACAATATACATCACAAACCATGTTGACATAATTGTAGTTGCAAACATTATACACCACTTATAATCTGTTCAGTCATTGTCAGTCAAACATTACATATCTGCTTCAAATCCTGACTTCTTTTAAACCTCATTCCTCCTCTGCATGTATTGTTTCCACAATCCCCATTTTTTCCTATGTAATTTGCTCCTACCCTTTTCTAAAGATCCCAGTTTCAGTTGTTTTACCTTTGTTACTATATTCACTACTTCTAGTAAAGTTGGTTTAGACTGCTTTCCATTTTCTAGTAATTGTTTTTTTTTTTTGGCAGCCACCATAATTAGATTCACCAAGGCCTTACTATGTTTTGACATTTCTGATTCTGTATCACTGCTCAAAAAATCATTTTCACAGTTACACCAGTTTACTCACCCAATATCTCTGACAGAGCAGTCTGCAGGGAATCCTTAATGTCTGTCAACAAATTACACACCCAGAACATATGTTCCCATTTATCTCTTTTTTTCTCCATGACACCTCCAACATATGCTGTCTACATGAGGAAAAATTCTTTGGAGTCTACTTAGGATATAGAAATACCTATGTAAACAGTCCAAAGCAAAGGTCCTAACTCTTCTGGACTTTTGTTGCATATTTGGGAGACATATATATATATATATATATATATATATATATATATATATATATATATATATATCCCCATTGTTTCTTTGTGAATTGCTTATCTAATCTCTCTTCCCAATCCTTTCTAGCCTTCTCTGATTGATTCTTATAGTCACCATGCAATATGTTTTATGCTCTAGTAATTATTCCTTTTTTAACAGCAGCTTTTGTTCTAAATTCTACTAAAACTCTATCAGCGCTGGTCTTTCACTTAAGATCTCCCTATTTCTTTCTCTTTGCCTATACTCTGATCTCAATCCCTGAAAGGGAAGGCAATCTCTACCCTGCAGTCCAAATAAATTCTTGTCCTCTTCCCATTTTATTACCTTTCCATCTCTAATTATTTGCTTCCAATACTTTGGTTCTTTTACCAGTTTTCAACCAGTAAATTCCAACCCTTTCTTGCCTATTATCTGTATCCCTAATTGAAGTCATCCCTATTGTAAGAATCTCCTTACTCCATTCCCATATTGACTTACTTCTTACAATACTTTCTGCTACTTTATAAATATAATATTCTGCATGGTTATTGTTATTCTCCTTAAGGATCTGTGTCTAAAATCCCAGTCTTTTCTTGTTTCTTGAGCTTCTCCCATGTTTCTTCATCATCCCTTTCCACTTTGAATTAGAGGTTTCTGCTTGTGCTATGCATAGGTGCCTTAACTGTGTAACTCTGAAATACCCCTTCAAATCGGGTAATCCCAAACTGCCTTGTTCAATTGAAAGAATCAGCTTATCCCACGTGACTCCTGCTGTCTTCTCCTCAGAGATAAAATGCTTCATCTCATTATTAATTGTTATTCACAACTTCTCTTTTAATTGATAACAATATGCCTGACCTATGTATAAAACTCAAGGGACTAAAAATATTTTAACTGCTTGTATCTTGCTATTCATATCCATATAACAGAGCTTCCAGTTTCTCAGGTTTTGTATTATCTTTTGTTTAGTGTGTTCCCACGTACCCTTAGCTGCCACACTAGAATCCTTTTTAATCCATACTCCTAAGTAGGGAACATTAACCAAACATATTGGACATGGCTGATCAGAATACGAACTTCAACAAAATAAGATAAGATAGAACGATCAGCCAACAAGGCAGACTACACAATCAAATAGTTTATTGAAGCAAATAAAAGAAGAATAAAAAAGTAAAAAAGATAAGCACGTTCATGCCCACAATTAGACTATTCTTCAGATTTAAAAAGTAGCTGTTAAACAATCAATTAAATACAAAGTTTCAAATTCAATGTTTTAGAGCACATGATCTAAGGACAGGTTTAAAAGGGACAGATTAATTCAATCCGCTACTCTTATCAGCTTGTAGTTTTAGTAGCCATTTAACCTCTAAACATTCGGTCCTAGTTCTAATGTCACCACCACTAATATCTACTTTAAACAATTCTAAAAACAGAAAAATCAAGATGATGGTTAATATCAGTAGCTAAAACTTGTTTAAATAGGGCTGTCTTCTAATATAGACATGTTCACGTATATGATCTTTTAATGCCTGATTCGTTTTCCCAATATAGTAACTTGCACATAATTGGCATTTGCCAGCTATATCAAATTATTACTTCTACAGTCAGCATAGAAGTTATAATAATAGACACATTTAGGAACCGGATGCGTATAACTAACATTACTATTAATATACCCATACATATTGCAAGAACTACATGGATACATTCCCAACCTTTCAGATCTCCCCACACTCTTCCCAAACACCTTAGAGCAAAGCTATAAAAATTCAAAGAATTTCAAAGGATGACTGTTTTTAAAACAAATGCAAGGTGCCTCACCCTGGAACCTCCTATATCTATCATTGGTGGTTAGTATATGCCAATTTACCTTTAGTAAATCACATAGTAAATGCACATAATTAAAATAGCTAATATTCATCCTTTGGTTATTCTGTGCATTAGATCTAGGCTGAGAATTACTATCATATTTAAAAAAAATAGGGTTTCACAGAATCTTTTCTCTGTTGCAAACCTCATTCTGAGCAATATCAATCTCATTCTCAGAATATCCCCTACAAAAGAAATAATGTCTTAGTTAATTAAAAGATTGTAGCATATTTTCATCATCCACACTGAGTCTGTTCAATCTATAGTACTGCCCCTTTAAAACATTTTTATGTACACGATAAGGGTGCATACTCCTACAATGGCTTTTTTATATGGTTTCCCATATAACTTAGTATTCAGACCCATAGATGAAACACTAACCCAGACATATAAAAAGTCTACACTTACAGGAGAATAATTTAAAGTGAAGTTTAAAAATGATGTGGTTTCATGAAGATAATCAACAAAATCATGAAGAATGCTTATTGGTCCTGCCTATGCAAGAGACATATCATCTACAAAACTAGCATAGTAGGGTATATATTTCAAAAATAAATTACTTCTATCAAATATATATAGGGATTCCCAGTATGATAGTAGCATGCTTGCATAACTGTTTATGCACATGGTTCCCATTGCCACTCCTATTTTCTGAAGAAAAAACTTTTAATTAAAGACAAAGGCATTATTATTTAATATAATATTTAACAAAGTACATATCAAATGTATCTGGTCAGTATTATAGTTAGAATGCCTAGAGTAGAAATGCCTAACAAAATCTATTCCTATCTCATTCAGAATTACATTAAAACATTAAATTACATTAAAAAGGGAGATAACATCCAGAGCAACAAGTATAAAATTGGTACCCTTATAACTGTTGGACCACTCAAAGAGCATGGTTAAAAAATGCTCTGTGTTTTTTTAATGTGCATCTGACCTTATCCAGTACAGGACAAAGCATCTTTGCAACAAAAATGGAAAGGGACTCCATAACCCACCCCTGACCAGACACTGTTGGCCTAATTGGTGAATTAATCAAAGATTTATGTATCTTTGGGAGGCTGTACCAAATAGGAAAGGTCAGAAATTCAACCAAAAAAGTATTCATATAGATCTTTACCAGTAACACCCTCCATGAGCAGATAATATAAATGGGAATGTACCTATCTATTAATTCATTAATATTAAATCTCATACATTCAGAATAGGTAAGAGTATCTCCTAACATAGTATTCATGTTCTGTAGATATTTAATAGTGTCCATCAATACTATGGCATCTCCCTTGTCTGATGGGTGCATTTGTACATATTCATTAGACATTAGTTCTTATAAAGCACTAAAGCCTTGCTGTGTTAAATTATGAAAAAGTTTCCCATGTTTTTGATTTAAGAACTCATGAATATCTCTTTCACAGATTTTCAAAAATGGTTCTACAAGGAGTGCGTTATTTGGAACACACTGACTAGGTTTTCTAAAACACACTCGTTGTATATTATCTCCATACAGCACCCTAAGTGTGACATTTCTAGCAAATAGTCTAAGGCCAGTAAGTGCATCACTCAAACCGAACCTTTTGCAGGTACAAATGAAAGTCCCATATTAAGAACTTTTATTTGTTCACTAGTCAACTTAAAGGAAGAAATGTTCAGAACTTCGCTCCATACCGATGGTCCCAATTCTAATTACCCTGGTATTTGTGGTCTCTTCTAACCTTGCCGATTCCTGCTGGACAAGCATCCTCTCCCTTCTTGTTTGTTCTCCTTCATGGGTTCTGGTAGTTGAGAATGGAAAAAAGAGGATTTATCATGCAGTGTATTAAAAGTAATAACATTATGTTCAATTGTTACAGGTATTGATGGCATAGCTGAGGCAGAATCAGAAGGTATACATTCAATAACGTTTTTGTCTGCCATAACATTAGTAGTAACCTTTGCAACCAAGGAAGTTAGCAACAGGTCATTAGATGGAACAGTCTGTCTTTTGTTAAAAGCAATGTTATTAGCAGTCTTTGTCTCAGACAGATTAATCAGTGCATCAACACCATTCTCATTACTACTTACAATGACCTATTTAGATTGATAATTGGATTCAGTTCTCGACAAGGAAAAAAACCCAGCCTTTCAAAAAATCTACCATATCCCTTAACAATTTCCTTTTTTTTACATCTTGCAGCTATTTTTCATAAGATGCTATGTTCACAAATAAATTATCAATTTTCTGCTTACATGTTGAAGATTATAAAAATGCACCCATCTTATCCTTGCAAGTTATAACATCCTTGAAAATAGAAGCACTATACGCTGAAAAACTCAAATATTAACTTCATATAATTAAAACACAGCTCTAAATTGAGCGACTGCCATTTTTTTGATAATATTGGATACATGTTACTGTATGTAGGCATCCTCAGCTCCCGAAGACCTCTTGGAACCACCATGTAGTGTAAGCAGGCTTCCAAGTGTAGTCTCTGCCATGCAGTCTCTTGTATTTGTATAAACTGTTCTCCAGATATTTAAAAGCAGCCACAAAATAATAAATATCCATTGTTGATATCTCATTCTCAGATGCAGCAGCATCACTGGAAGCAGATAACAGTGGATTACCTTCCACCTGCAGCATACAGCCAAAATGACTGGAAAAAGCAGATACTGCTGATCCACTAAGACTATAATCCAGTTCCAGTTCTCCACCCTCTGCCATGCTCCATAAATTTAGGCAAAACAGTATCAGGGAATATTAAACAAACATATTGGACAAGACTAATCAGACTATGAACTTCAACAAGATAAGAAAGAATGACGGGCTGACAAGCAGAGTACAAAATCAAATAATTTATTGAAGTATATAAATGAATAAAAAGGTAAAAAAAAGACATGCGCTTTCATGCCCACAACCAGGCACTTTTCAGATCTAAAAAGTAGCTGTTAAGCAATCAATTAAATACAATGTTTCAAATTCAATGTATTAGAGCACATGATCTAAGGATAGGTTACTGAAGTACTTCATTTTATCATGTCCCCATAAATATGAATATTTCTTAACCATTTTTGTGTGCGTACATAATTTACAGCTATTGTCTTTGTTTTAGCTTAATTAATTTTCTATCCTGAAAAGATATGAAACTGCCTCAAAATGTTCTACAACACTGAAATGTCCTTTTCTGGTTTCATCAGGTATGAAATATCATCTGCAAATACAGCCAGGTTTCCTTGACTGCCATATCAATTATATCCTTGAATCTTTGAGTCTCTTATTTTCTTTTCCAATGATTCTAAATATAGTGCAAATAACAAAGGGGGGAGAGGACACCCCTGCCTGGGTCCTCTGCTCAAACAAAAATAATCACAGAGGAACCCACCCACTTTAATTTTTCACCTCCAATCCCTCATATATCCTCTTAATCAACCTTATAATTTTATCAGAGAATACAAATGCTTCCATTGCCCTGCTAATAAACTTACAGCTTACTCTGTCAAATGCTTTCTCTGCACCAAGACCCACCAACATCAGTGGTATTTTCTTACATTCATCTTCCTTCTGGATCACCAGTGTTCTGTTAATGTTAAATGTTTATGCCCCCTCCACAAAAACACATTGATCCATGTTTATCAGTTTTGGCATCACCTTTGCCATTCTTTTAGCCATTACAGACATAAACACTTTATATTCATGATTCAAGATTGAAACAGACCTGTATAAAGCTGGATCTGATAGGTCTTTCCCCTCTTTAGGTATTACAGCCACCACCAATTTCTTCCAGGATGTTGATGTTTCTTCTACTCTTAAAATACTGTTAAACAAATCCTTCCTGATCTTTATTAGCTTTTTTTTTCCTTCCTAGCTTTCAAACATCCACAGGAATATCATCAATTCCTGGGGACTTTCCTGTTGATTGATTATGCATCATCATTTTAATCTCATCTCCTAGTATCCTATTAGTAATTGTGCCTCATTTACCTCTAACCTTGGCATATTTAATTCTTCCATAAACATTTGCATTTGTACCTCTTCTTGATCTCCATATTTCTCTGCTTTATACAAACGTTCATAACATTTTTGAAATATTTATTGTACCTGTACAGCATCTGTTGTTATCTTCCTTGCTATAGGCTACCTAAGCTAGGTGACAACCCTTTCTACTTTCTGTTGCCTGAGCTGTTGCACGAAAAGTTTTTGTGCTCTGGCATTCTTATCAAAAAACAGTGGCTAAATAGCAATCTTTCTTAACTCATGTATATTATTGAGGTAATCCTTTGTTTTCTGCTTAGCACACTACAATTGCTCCTCTTCTTGTTCTGTGAGATTCCTATTCTGCTATAATTTAGGATTTGTCAGTCCCTCTAAATAATTATTGTTGCTTCTTAACGATATCTTTCTTTCTTTTATTTCCACCCTGTTTTAAAACTGCACTTTAAATTTTCCCACTCTCTAGCTATATTTTCAAAAGAAATGTTTATCCTCTCTAACTCCCAAATAATTTCCACTACCCATTCTTTAAAATCCTCGCTTTGCAACAGATACTTTGAAAAGTGCTAGTGTCCCATTTTTATTTCATTACCCAGCAATTTTATTTTTATTATTGGCACATGATCTGAAATAGCTATTGGATGCATATCAAAACTTTCAATTAGATGTGCATGTTCCTGTGAAATGTTGCCTAGCCCCATTTTGCATCTTGATGAATGATATGTAAATTCACTCTGAACTCCTATTACTGAATTCATATCTTCCATGCAAAATATTTTCATAAATTTCTTCAAAAATCTATTATCCTTTGTTGTATTTTCCCTTCTAGGCCTGCCAGACACATCTTCCCTGCTGCAAAATTCCAGTCCCCACCTCTTAGTAATACTTCCTGCTGAAAACTGATTATTTTTCCCAGAAGTTTCTTAAGCTCCATTATAGCAGTTTTAGATGAAATATAAATACATGCCAGTGTAATCCTACTCCCTTGCCAGTAGCTTTTTAGTACTACATGTCTACCATTATTATCTTTTTTATTCTCTTTTATCACTATTGGAGATCCTCTTGCAATTAATATAAGTGCGCCTCTTTTCCTTTGTCCCATATACTCTGCTGAATAACTATCCTGAAAACCTTTCTTTATCAAATTCACATGTTCAGTTCTTTCCAAATGTGTCTCCTGTAGCATAACTATTTGCACTCTACATTTTTTAATACAGTTCACTTTTGTTGTTGTTGTGTCTTTCGGCTTTTCCCGGTTAGGGGTCGCCACAGCGGAATTCTCGTCCACTAATGATTGGCAGTAGATTTTTAAGTGGCGAGTTGCCAGCTCTGATGCACAACCTTCAATGAAGGTACGCCCATTCATGCATGTCTCCACACAGAAGATGCTTTAGCTGAGAATCGAACAGGACAACATCTTACTGTGACAACGCTATAGCAACACCACCACCGCAGTCTTTCTTTTTTCCATATATCTGTGAGACCATTAACATTTAAAGATAATACTGAAGGGCTGATTATGTTAACAAGTTATTATTCTCACCTTTTATTTGCAACAGTTTTTGTTAAGTATCTAGTTCCAGCTTTTGTGTTAGATGCACACACTAATGTTTGGCAGGTTGACCTTTTTTACAGTTGTTTTTTGTTACATCCATTTAAGCCTATTTCACATCTTACCAATCTTTTTGTTTTACTGAAAGCCTTCAAAAAATACACCCCAAAAACCCATTAACATAAAATGAACACACAAAACTATTTACATCTTCAAATATTGAAGTTTTACCTTCTTAATGGGAACAATTATCCCAAACTGATAGCCAAACTCAAAGACTTGGTTAACCTAAAAGGAAGGTTATCCATGCTAAGATGCATGATTCAGCCTGCATGGCTACTAAGTGCTATCTGGTTTTGTCTTATCTTAATTGCTCTCTCAAAATGAGAAAACATTTGATGGCTTTCAGAAAACTTTATCTCCTAGCCATTGAAACCTACTAACTCTATTTTTATTGCTCTTTATCAGATTGTCTCCTTGGAGGCATGAGGACCAGGTATGGGCTTACTTCTACAAGTATGTATGTATTTATTTATTTGCTAGCAGAAAGCTTTATTATATTCAATGTTCTTTTTTATTTGCTGTCTCTTGTCACTATAAAACCAAGAGCCTTCATCCAGTCATTCCCCTATACAGAAATAAGAAAAAGCACATAATTCTATCTTGTATCATACTCTTTTCTTCTTCTTTTTTTACATTGCAGTGCCTACATTTCTTAAAACTTAACAAGGAGAAAGGAAAAAAGAAGAAAAAAACAGTGGCACCCATTTACTTTATTTACCCCATTACACTTGAAAATAACTGAGAAAAATGTATTACATGCAGATAACATGCACTATACAAATACTACTGTTAAGAAAAAAAGCTGGTTTTACTTACAGTTAACTTTTCCTTCTTCTTCCCCTCTCCTAAGGGATCTTTGAAACATTAATGACATGAAGTAGGACATACGCTTTGGAGTTCACTACAAGTTTAACAAAGTGAAAATGCCCAATATTTCCAGGTTTTCTTATTCTGTCATGTTTCACAAATATAATTAATGCTTTATAATCCAAAATGTATTTGTCAATTTCCAATTTTCTGTTTTATTCCTGTTTATCTCCATCTCCTAAATCCAGTTTTTGCTTTCTTTCCAACGTACTCTTGGTTCTTCTAGTCAACTCTTGTGCTTTTCTCTGTCTCTTAAGCATTTTCTCTTAGGTTCATAGGTTCATAGGTTCATACTAGGCTATCTGCCCTAGGGCATTTATAAGCCTAGCTAGAATGTGTTTGGCTTTCGCCACCCATTTTAAATTTATTTTGCTATGCCCTTTTTCGAGGTTAGTATACTATGCCTCTATCTAACAGTGACACAGAAGTGATACCCGGGGTAAACCTACGATCTCCCATCCACTCATCAAGATTCCTCTTGAAGAGAGTCAATGAGGGACTCTGCCTAACCTGGACTGGGATTTTATTCCAGAGTGAAGGGAGCCTCTGGGTTATGAATCTGTCCCTCCAGCATGTCCTATTTATTTCAGTGCTGAGGTTCAAGTCTCGAGTGCGTAGCTCGATGGGATTTGGATTTTCTGAGGTGCAGCATGTCCATTAATTCCGGGTTGGACATGGCTTTATACGTCAGGCACAGATCTCCTCTGAACAGGCGGTATGCCACTGAGTAGAGCTGGAGTTTCTTTAACCGGGCAGCATATGGCATCTGTTTGAGCCCTTTGATCCTCTTGGTGAGGTACTTTTGGGGTCTTTCCAGTTGCTGCAGGTGTCTGGTAAGGTACATCCCAAAAGGGCATTGTACTCAATTATGGGCCTGATGAGGGATGAGTAAAGAGGCACGATGACCTCCCCTGATCTAGATGTGAATCCCTTCATGATTAGGTGGGCTATATAAAATGTTTTTCTAACCACTTTGGCCACGTGGTTGTCAAATGAGAGATTGCTATCAACTTGGGTCCCCAGGTCCCTAATTACTTCTTCTGTACTTAATGGGTTTCCACCTATGTGGTAATTTGTGGGCACTTTGTTTTTGCCAAAGGGAATGACTATACACTTTTTGGCATTTAGCTTGAGGCCATGGCTCTGGCACCAGTTGTCTGTTTCTATGAGGCCCTTTTGGAGGATGCTTGTGTCGGCTGGAGAGTCGATTATGGCATCCAGTTTGCAGTCATCTGCGAACTTGGTCAGCCACAGTCCTTCCGTGTTGGCCTTGAAACACTGATAAAGGTTTCACTGGCACAATCTCTCTCTCTGGTCTTTATTACCAGAAAAAAAAAATGAATCAGAATCTCCTTCTGTTTCACAGCTCACATTTTGTTGAAAAAACGTTTGTATTTCCTCCTTAGCATGTTCTGCAATGATTTTATCCCTCCAGGAAAGAATATTCTGAAAATACCTGGATACAGCAGTTTGAATTGCACACCTGCTTCTCAACATTCCATGATCAGTAGAATAAATGTACTCCTCTACTCCCTGGAGCACAGTGAGTAATCATTTTTTTACAAACACTCTACTGCCTCCCACTTTTAGTACTTTGTTCTTCTGCCACAGGTTTGTCAGATTCAACTCCTTCTGCTGATGGGATTACATCTTTTCTATTAAAGGTATAGATTGCTTTCTCATGGTCAGGTTTGGAGCATACACTCAATGTACCCTTTCAATTAACAATTCCTGCTGTAGAATACTAGTCCAGTTGCTTATTTGTGCTTTCATAAAATTAATGCAGTCTGTTCCTTCCATGTTTTCCCTGCATGCTCTTTCCTCTAATTCTATTATTTTTAGAAACGTCTCTTTTCAAGCAGTCTCATATTCAGCCAGACTTTTATTCATTTTGTCCTCTGATTTTTGCAGTCTTATCACCTAATCTGAATATCTGTCTAAAGATTCTGCCATTTTATTCAGCCTTTTGTTATTAGAGTTGATATACTCCATCAATGTTTCATCAGCTCTGAGTAAATGTGAGTTATGTTTTCCTCTAGGTTACTGGAAGTCAAGTTTTGCACCAGAACTGGAGCTTGTACTTCTTCTTGCTGAACAGCTGCAGAATTCTTCCCAGTCAATGTTTTTCCTCACCTTTTGAGGTTGATTTTTTTCAGGTTCTCTGAATTTCTTTTTTGCTGGCATCCATGCACTGCACTTACTAGCCGGTTACTGAAATTTACCCAAAAATGAGTTTACTGGCTCTCACTTCTGAGTTTCTTTTTTCACACTGGGAAAGTTAAAATTAAGCTGTTGCTCAATATGCAACCATCTTGGAAGTCACTTCTAGAACACTTCTAGCATCTGAACCTTTCCAAAAAAAATCACACAAATGAAGACATGACCCTGGCAGAGTGAGCGTTGACCCTGCCTAGAATTGTTTTGTTGCACTGGGTATAGCAAAAAGTAATAGCACAAGACAACCATTTTGAAACAGTCTGTTTTGACATAGGATGCCCTTTTTATTATCTTCAGAAAAAAAATTAATAACTGATCAGAAGTTCTAAAAGATTGTGTTTGGTCAAGATAGTACCTGCATTGTCTGTAAACATCCAGTGTATGGAATTTCATTTCTCACCTCTTTTTATGTTCTACAAAAAAGACAGGGAGATGGATACCACTTTGGGCATACATGGTTTACTTCTTAAGGAAACCCCATCTTTGTGGAAAATGAGATAAGGTTGACTCACCATAAGAGCATGCAACTCATATACTCTTCTTGCAGAGGTCAAAACAATTGCAGCCAAGAGATGACCACTGCTATCTATAACCTTGACAGATCATTCTCTGAATCTATCTGTCTGAAACAATCTTTTACAAAGAGAGAAATGGAGGTTCGGACTTTCTGGAAGGATTAAATAGCTGCAAGGGTGAGAGGGAGTGGTGAGAATCCTTCAGACAGTCATTCAGACTTAATAAACTGTCCTTTGTTTTGGGGGATTTCTGCTTTCTTTTTGAAACCCCCTTGCCATTGCTTTTTTACATGCTTGCTTTCCAGCAGCTCTTGGGACTGTTTATTCTGCTTTTTAAAAAAAGTTGCAGATGGAGCATCAAATCCCTTAGCAAACTTAGAGAAGGAGGGCTAAAAATCAAGGAGATCCCTTGGATCCACTTTCCTCTGTCATCATACATTTTAATGACCTCTGTAGCACAGGATCCAAAAAGTAATTTTCTATCCATTTGAGATTTTAGAATCTTATTTTTGACATCCTCTGTCAGATTTGGAGAATGCAGCCATACAAACCACCTCATAACAGTTCCAGTGGCAGCAGCAGCAGAATCATAAGCACATTTCAAACAATGGGCAGTCACTTGAGACACAGAAGACACCATGTTGCACAAACCAGATTTATCTTCACAAGAAGAAACAGATGCCAAACTATTCATCATATTCTCACAAAAGAAAGGCATAGACTTTAACATATGAGCTTGATAGCTGACAATTCTAAAAACAAGTATGGTAGAAGAATAGAGACCTTTCCAGAAATTCATGAAAACATTCCAATCTATGACAGAAGGAAATGGATTAGTATTAAACAAATGTTTAGCAGCAGCTGGATTCACTACAGCAATAACTGCTGGGTCTGATCTGGGATGAGTCTATAAAAACTTTAAAGACTGGGATACTTTATGTAGTTTATCTGGTATTATAGAGGCAGCAGACTGACTGTCAGGAAAATTGCAGGCTGTGATAAAAATATCCTGCAAAGCATTAAGAACAGGAGAAAGAGGAGTAGGTTCTGGAAATTTCAGTTGTAAAAAGTCATAATACTTCCTAAGTGATAGAGAAACATTACTTCTTTCCCACTGAAACAGCTGATTCAATCTGGAAAAAGGTTCAGAGAAAGAGAATCCTTCAAAATTACTGGCCGAATCAACAACATCCTCAGACTCTAAATCAGAATTCTGCAGAGACAACATGCTTTTAGAATCATTTTGAGGTTTAGACTTTTGAATATGCTTAGAAAATGAAGAATCCATTTTTTCCAGAAACAGACATACAGGAAGGATCAAGAGCTGACTCTAAACCTTGAACCAAGCCCAACAAATTGCTTCTGTCTCATGTAAATGTAATAGGAAAAGACATATGCTTACGTTTTTTTTTTTTTTTTTTTGACAGGAATATCTGAAGGAACAGGCACACACTTGATAGCAAACACCTCCCTAGGAATGGGTACAGCTTTACAGCTAAGCAGAGTGCATTCCCTTCTCCTTCTCACAAGACTGAAAAGAGTAGCTCTACCGTGACTAAAAAGATGCCAAAAAAAAAAAAAAACGAACAACTAGTAAACCAACACAAACGCACAGCTCAGCAAATGAGTCTTCTGTTAAGTACTTTATTACTTAAAGCACTTTTTGTTTGCACTGAAGCAAACTTCTTCAGAAGTAAAAAAGTTTACAATACACATAACTTTTAAAAAAACAGTGGAAGTGATGTTTTTGCATCAGCAATCAAAGTCAATTAAACTCTCAAAACTGCTTAAAGCAGTATATAGGCGTAAAAACATTTACCAGGTTACATCTCCAAACTAACCTCCTGTGGGATAGCGTGTTAACTTCCAAAATATTAAATAAATAATGTTGATTCTGACACAGTGCTAAGGTGCTATGCTTGATCATGAATGTATTGCATAAGTTTTTGCTTTTTTATAAACTTATGTAGATAGTTGTTTTAACTAAAATTAATTGTTATTTAGGTTTTATTGTCCTTTTGGTAATTGTTAAGCTGGTCTAGCAGCCATATTTAATGTAGTGTTTTTGTGTAGTTCAATTTTTATAGTATTTTAACTGTGTCAGAATCAAAATTATTTATTTAATATTTTGGAAGTTAACATGCTATCCCACAGGGTTAGTTTGGAGATGTAACCTGGTAAATGTTTTTACTCCTATATACTGCTTTAAGCAGTTTTGAGAGTTTAATTGACTTTGATTGCTGATGCAAAAATGTCACTTCCACTGTTTTTTAAAAGTCATGTGTATTGTAAACTTTTTTACTTCTGAAGAAGTTTGCTTCAGTGCAAACGAAAAGTGCTTTAAGTAATAAAGTACCTAACAGAAGACTCGTTTGCTGAGCTGTGCATTTGTGTTGGTTTACTAGCTCTACCATGACAACTAAGGACAGTCCAACAGCTGCAGAGGACATGTTTAAATGCAAGTCAATGGTGGCTATAGGGACTATACCAGTGAGACCCAAGGAAAAAGATGAGTGGTGCAAGGAACCAGCTTTGGCCACAGCAGAGTCACCGACCTGCAGTTGAAGTATTTTATCAGTGTGCTGTGGTAGCAAAGACTGCTTAACAATCTTTTACTTTTGTAGCTAGTTTCACAGTTAAGCTGAAAAAGATACCTAGTTTTGGGGAAGCCTAGCAACAACAGTCAGTAAAATAGGTAAGTTGTAAAAGAGTAAATTTTTCACATTTAAACACAATAAAAGCACTTTAAACACTTACTCAAGACCCCGAAAGTAAAATAACACAATTTTTTTCACAGAATAAAATAGTCTGAAGTTAGTTTTAACAACTCTTTACCACAAAAGTAAAAGCGTAAAGCTCCCATTTAAAAGTGTACAAAATTCACATGACTGTCATTCTCCTAGCTTAGTTAAATAATTTTTACAGAAAATGTATGTTTGCTGCTATAAAAAGTAAAGTGGAAGTTTTTTCCCTGAAGGAAACGTATCTGCTCAGCAATGGAGCAGTGTTAGCCAGCAGTCAATCCTCAAAAGCCCACAGAGGAGTACTTTCTTCAGCAGTAGGAAAGCTCTGTAAGATTTGACACTCAATCCTGACTTTTAATCATCTCAGCTTGAGCTGACTAATAGTCTGGGTGCATGGAAGGTGCTATGAAAGCTTTGGAAGCTGGCTATGATACAACCCAAATAGCTTAGACTAGTGCATAAGTGAACATTTGTGCTGTAACAGAGACCTGGTTCAATGCAGCAGAAGGCACCCCTACACTACCAGGCTATAACTCTTTCCCCACCTTTCGGCCTCAGAATTTGGACCAAAGCTCCAAAGGCAGTAGTGTTTCCATATTCATAAAGGATGCGCACACATCCAGACTAGTAGAGCAACATAACACATCAGAGATACTTCAGGTGCAGCTAACATTGGTTAACATAGCGATTCAGGTCGTAGCCTGCTATAGGTCCCCAACCATGTCACAAGACTTACACTCCATGTTCCTAAGCACCCTGGAGAATATTAGGGTCAACTTAACACTCTCATACTAGGTGACTTCAACTACCCCTCCTTTAACTGGGAAAACTATTCATGTACCAATACACTTGTCCAACGTTTCCTGGAGTTCATTAATTCCAATGCCCTGGACCAGCTCATTCTTACCCTTACTACAGGCAGCAACATCCTTGACCTGGTCATTACTAACATGGGCGACCATTGCTCTACACCAATAGTCAGCTCCTCCCTGGTTAAATCTGACCACAAACTGATCATCTTGGAAATCCACATACCTCCCACTCCCCCCCCCCCTGCAAAGGTAACTACCATGAAAAACTTCTCCAAAGCTAACTTTGGGCTCCTAAAAACAGAAGTGGCTAACTTCACAGCACCCATGCAAATGGAGAATAGCTGCATGACTGCTGACTCATACACCAGTGCCCTGTACGAACACATACACAAATACATGGATCTCGCCATACCCAATAGAACCAAGATGCTCTCCTCCAAATAAAAGGAAGCCAATCTGGTGGTCCCCTGCCATAAACAAACTCTACAACAGAAGGAGGAAACTGATGTGGAATAAAGTGAAGTCCCAAGACTGGAAAAACTCCCTTATCAGCCTCAACAAAAAGTTGAGATCACTCATTAAATCCTCTAAAGCTATCTATGAAAATAGAATTGCAGCAGATAGTAAAGACAACAACAAGGCCTTCTATAGTTATGTAAAGAATCTCCACTGCACTACCCAGATTTGCTCTGAGCTACCGCACAATGGTACCTCCTATACCAAGTCAACAGATATTGCCAATATATGGGCTGACATATTCAGTCCCAACTTTACCCCTCTCTCCTCCCCCAAAGGACCAATCACAATACCAGTAGATTGCCAGGCACCCAGTATTACTGCTGCACAGGTTAAAACAGCACTGTCCAAGGCCAAGAATACAGCTTCTATGGGACCTGACAGTATCCTTGGCTGTGTTCTATATGAACTATAGAGTGAACTGGCACCTCACCTGTGTGCCCTGTTCAATCACAGCCACACCTCAGGCTTTGTCCCTACCAAATGGCGCACTGTACAGTCATCTCTCTCCACAAAGGAGGAGTGACTACAGACCCTTGGAACTATCGCCCCATTAGCCTGACGAGTCTGATATGCAAAGCTATGGGACACATCATCATGGACCTAATAAACAAGGATATAGTGAATCTCCAAACTCTGGATCCCACACAGTTTAGTTTTGTGAAGGGTAGATCATGCCTGCTCAACTTGGTCAACTTCTTTGTGTCAGTCACTAGAGCTGTGGATGAAGGCAAGGTGGTTCATGCAGCCTACCTTGATCTGGCCAAGGCCTTTGATACCATTCCCCACTCAGGAATCATAGAAAAACTCATCTAGCTAGGCATCAATCCTTATATCACTAAGTAGGTTGCAAACTGACTCACAGATAGAACTCACAGTGTGAAAGTAGCTGAGTCCAAGTCAGACTGCAGACTAGTCACAAGTGGAGTCTCATAGGGTTTGGTCCTGGGTCCTCTCATGTTCGGTATCTACTTCTCTGAAGTCCAGGCCAACACAAAGGGACTCTGGCTGACAAAGTTCACAGATGATTGCAAGTTGGGAGTGATTATTAACTCCCCAAGTGATGTCGACATCCTACAGAATGGCCTCACTGAGACCAACGACTGGTGTCAGAACCATGGCCTTAAGCTCAATGCCAAAAAATGTGTAGTCATCCCCTTTGGGAAAAACCTGGTTCCCATGAATTATCACATTGATAGTAGTTCACTGAACACAGAAGACATTATAAGAGATCTGGGAACACAGGTTGACAGAAACCTCTCTTTTGATCACCACATTGCCACTGTGGTCAGAAAGTCCATCAATGTAGCACATCTCATTACTAAGAGTTTTGCATCCTGGAAGAAAGAGGTCATTGTCTCCCTGTACTCTTCCCTCATTAGGCCAATCATCGAGTACAATGCCCTATTTGGCATGTACCTCACTAGACACCTGCAACAATGGGAGAGGCTGCAAAAGTACCTCACAAAGAGGATCCTAGGCCTTAAACACTTGTCCAATATGGACAGACTCAAAAAACTCCAGCTTTTCTCTGTCTCCTATTGCCTACATAGAGGCGATCTCTGCTTGACTTACAAAGCCATGTCTGACCCAGCTCTGTTAGAAATGCTACATCTAACGAAATCCCAATCCATCCGCACCATATGCTCCAGAGACCTCAACCTCATTACCACAATCAACAGAACATACTGGAGAGACAAGTTCATAACCCAGAGACTGCCCATGCTATGGAACAGACTTCCCATACATGTCAAGCAGAGCACCTCACTGACCCTCTTCAAGAGAAATCTTGATGAGTGGATGGGAAATAGAAAATTCACCCCTGGGATAACTCCAGTGGCTCTACTCTACAGAGGCACTGGGAACTAAGGTTGGGTGGCACAATGCCAGGGTAATCCTATGACTGGGCTTGTAAAGACCCCAGGGTCATTAGCCTAGTACATACCTGTGAACCTATGAACCTACCCCTATGAAGAACATAGGCTATATTAAGGCAAAAGCTTGTCACCAGATCGATAAGAGCTATACAATACTATGTTATTAAATAGTTAAAAAATCTTCCAGGTGGTTTGTAAGAATTGACTTCACAGGTGGATGCCCTCCCACCCCTAGCAGGCATTTTATTTCCCTATAATGCCCATTCATGGACTGTACTGACATTAGGAAATGGCCTCTGACTTTTTTTTTGTGGGGGGGGGTCTTTTAATGCATGCTTCTATAATTTTCAAATGATGCTTTTGTTTATTTCTTTTGTTTTTTGAATAAATGAAGTCCCTTTTCTTTTTCTGTTTTATCTATTATGTATGATATAGCTTCTATGGATATGACACATAAATGGGTTTTGCTTATGACCACTATTAAAAAAAAACTTACACAGGGGCAAGTTCTACTGATGAAAATATTTCTTTTCTTTTCTTTTCTTTTCTTTTCTTTCCTTTTCTGTTTTCCATTATTAATTGACATAATTATAACCGTAAATAGGGCTGAGATAAACAGTATGTTAATTTGGTGATGTGATGATCAATCACTTGCTGCATGTATAGTAATTAATAATATAATTCATTTAGATGTAGCTAGCACCAAACCCAATACAAGTTTTTTTAAGGGTCTTGAAAATGTTGCCCTCAACCAATGCAGTGCATGTATTGTCTGAACACAAGAACTGAAGAAAGATATATCTATATATATATGTATGTATAGCAGGGGCGGCTCATGGCATCGGACTGCAGGACTGCAGCCCCCTCAGCTAAAAAAAAGAAAAAGTACCTTTTTGTGTGACAGACTACAGTAGCACAGTATTATTTTAAAATTACTTTGTTTTTGTCTCCGAGTCTGCGACTCGGCAAGTACGCGCATGCGCACTTTAACCGACTCGGGTTGCGGTGGTTTTAAATAAAGATTTTTTTTTGTTTTTATTGCAGCCCAGTGGGCTAATTAAGGCATCATTGTGATGCCCAGCAGTCTATGCGGTTCAAAACTGCATAGAATTGGACGGGGCTCGGACTGCGACGTCCGCAGGTACGTACATGATGTGCTTGCTGGGCTAAATGCTGCTGATTGGTTGTCGCTCTCTTCCCGGGCTTTATGTGCTGGGAAAAGAGTGAGAATCAAACAGTAAGTCAGTTGTGGATTCTTGACTGAGTCAGTCACATGGGAAGGACCGATACTTATTTATTAATAAATTTGCCATTGAATTTTGATTTTTTTTTTTTGGGTGGCCTAAATATTTTGTCAGCTGTGCAGCCTGTGCTGAAGAACAGAAGAAGAAAGAACTGAAGAAAGAAGAAGAAGAAAGAAGTTAGAAGAAGAACAGAGTGAAGGTGCAGAAGTAATTGTTTGCATGCTGATGTTAGCATTTATCTGTAACCTTGAGACCATGCTTCCCATAACAGAAGGTAGGAATGCCTAGAGTTGTTTAGACTGGAATGGGGGGTACTAAATCTTAGTATAAAGGTCATTAATTTTGTTATGAAATGGAAACTCGGGCTTTATCTAATGGCAGCATTGTTATAATCAGTTGGCAGCTGTAGAACTAATTTTATTTACGTGTCCATAAACCTTTTCTGGTTGATGGGGAAAGTCCATGCTTAAACTTGTCCTGGTTGAAGAAAGTCCAACCTTAGTTGCAGTTTAAATCAAGCTGCATATTTCTCTACAGTGAAGCTTTCAGTAGAGTTGCTAGTGCAACATGGTCATCAGGTGTTACCCTGTGTGCATTGTAATTCTTATTTTCTTGATTTGGATTTAAAGGAGAGGGAAGCTTGCATATCTTTTCTAAACCTAATCTCTTGCATGCATCGGTAGAGAAATTTGTCTCCACCTGCATGAAATGAAGACTTAGTGTCTTGTGCTTATTTTTGGTATAGGGATTAATGTTATGATTAGGGGTTATAGTTTAGTGTTTTACATAATCCCAAATTAAGGGGATGACAGCACAAATTATGTAATCCTTAGTGTATGTAGTATATCTAAGTGGCCTTTTTGCAGATTTTTTAGCCTTGCAGTATAGAGAATTAGTGATCTGTTGTGCTTGGGGGATTGTGCTTTAGATTAAGTGCTAGCATGATAGTGTAATACATCAAAGGGCAGAATGTAACTTCAGAAGTGGGGAATGTGGTATATGAAGACCTTTTCTGTAGAAAAAGCAAACAGAGAGAAGAGTCAGTCAGACAGAGAAAAGAAAGAGCTCCAATCCTTCCTAACTTCAGTTCATGACAGAAACAGACACATTCACTCTTTTTTTAACACTTCTTAAACTGAGGTAGGTGTCCGACTCCTAATATATGTGCAGTAATTATTTAAGCAATTTATCTTGAGCTTGTTTCTTGCAGCAGGTCTTTTTTGGATAGGAAATGTAGTGGTATGTTGCTCTGACCATTTTGCACAGGGACATCTGTTGTTTGTTTGTTTAATTTAACTATTGAGGCTGCCCACTAAAGTGTGCTAGCCTGCGTAACTGATTTATTGATGCCTTCTGTATTTCTGTGTACTTTCTATCTAAAAACAAAAAAAAACAAAAAAATAATTTTTGTTTTCCAGCCTCTCCTCAACTAGTTTAGACCAGTTTACAGGCTTTGCTGTATTCTGGGCTGTGGTGTAGTTCCTGTGTTGTCCATTACCTTACTTGGATAGAAGGAAGTTTATTTGCTCACCAGTGGGAGTGGGGAGCCTTGAGCAGCCTATCTGTCCCTGAAGGAGTGACCTCAGCACAAGAGCTGTAGTAATTGGTTGTTTTGGATCATTTCTAGCTCTTTTGAAGTTCCATGTTTAAAATCCACGTCTGAGCGTATTTTCTGGCTATACTACTCAGAGACAACTCCACGTGGTCCTGCAGAGTGATCCTAGCTACAGAGAACTGAGAAAAGTGGCTACTTTCCAGATTTAAGTATGTTTTTCTGTTTTTTACTTGGAATACCTTCTCTTGCTTATTTTAAACAAGCTTATACTGTTTTTTCAACTGTTTGCTGCATTTTATAGTATTTGCACTTAAAATTTTACCTGGTCGAAAATTAATCGAAAATCTGTTGTTTGTTTGTTTAATTTAACTATTGAGGCTGCCCACTAAAGTGTGCTAGGCTGTGTAACTGATTTATTGCTGCCTTCTGTATTTCTGGGTGTTTTCTATCTAAAAACAAAGAAAACAAAAAAATAATCCTTGTTTTCCCACCTCTCCTCGACTAGTTTAGACCAGTTTACAGGCTTTGCTGTATTCTGGGCTGTGGTGTAGTTCCTGTGTTGTCCATTACCTTACTTGGATAAGAAGGAAGTTACTTTGCTCACCAGTGGGAGTGGGGAGCCTTGAGCAGCCTATCTGTCCCTGAAGGAGTGACCTCAGCACAAGAGCTGTAGTAATTGGTTGTTTTGGACCATTTCTAGCTCTTTTGAAGTTCCCTGTTTAAAATCCACCTCAGAGCATTTTTTTCTGGCTATACTACTCAGAGACAGCTCCACGTAGTCCTGCAGAGTGGTCCTAGCTACAGAGAACTGAGAAAAGCGACTACTTTCCAGATTAAAGTATTTTTTCTGTTTTTTACTTGGAATACCTTCTCTTGCTTATTTTAAACAATCTTATACTGATTTTTCAACTGTTTGCTGCATTTTATAGTATCTGCACTTAAAATTTTACCTGGTCGAAAATTAATTGAAAATCTGTTGTTTGTTTGTTTAATTTAACTATTCAGGCTGCCCACTAAAGTGTGCTAGCCTGTGTAACTGATTTATTGCTGACTTCTGTATTTCTGGGTGTTTTCTATCTAAAAACAAAAAAAAAAAAAATAATCCTTGTTTTCCCACCTCTCCTCGACTAGTTTAGACCAGTTTACAGGCTTTGCTGTATTCTGGGCTGTGGTGTAGTTCCTGTGTTGTCCATTACCTTACTTGGATAAGAAGGAAGTTTCTTTGCCTCACCAGTGGGAGTGGGGAGCCTTGAGCAGCCTATCTGTCCTTGAAGGAGTGACCTCAGCACAAGAGCTGTAGTAATTGGTTGTTTTGGACCATTTCTAGCTTTTTTGAAGTTCCCTGTTTCAAATCCACCTCAGAGCATTTTTTTCTGGCTATACTACTCAGAGACAGCTCCATGTGGTCCTGCAGAGTGGTCCTAGCTACAGAGAACTGAGAAAAGCGACTACTTTCCAGATTTAAGTATTTTTTTCTGTTTTTTACTTGGAATACCTTCTCTTGCTTATTTTAAACAAGCTTATACTGTTTTTTCAACTGTTTGCTGCATTTTATAGTATCTGCACTTAAAATTTTACCTGGTCGAAAATTAATCGAAAATCTGTTGTTTGTTTGTTTAATTTAACTATTGAGGCTGCCCACTAAAGTGTGCTAGGCTGTGTAACTGATTTATTGCTGCCTTCTGTATTTCTGGGTGTTTTCTATCTAAAAACAAAAAAAACAAAAAAATAATCCTTGTTTTCCCGCCTCTCCTCGACTAGTTTAGACCAGTTTACAGGCTTTGCTGTATTCTGGGCTGTGGTGTAGTTCCTGTGTTGTCCATTACCTTACTTGGATAAGAAGGAAGTTTCTTTGCTCACCAGTGGGAGTGGGGAGCCTTGAGCAGCCTATCTGTCCCTGAAGGAGTGACCTCAGCACAAGAGCTGTAGTAATTGGTTGTTTTGGACCATTTCTAGCTCTTTTGAAGTTCCCTGTTTAAAATCCGCCTCAGAGCATTTTTTTCTGGCTATACTACTCAGAGACAGCTCCACGTGGTCCTGCAGAGTGGTCCTAGCTACAGAGAACTGAGAAAAGCAACTACTTTCCAGATTTAAGTATTTTTTCTGTTTTTTACTTGGAATACCTTCTCTTGCTTATTTTAAACAAGCTTATACTGTTTTTTCAACTGTTTGCTGCATTTTATAGTATCTGCACTTAAAATTTTACCTGGTTGAAAATTAATTGAAAATCTGTTTGTTTGTTTAATTTAACTATTGAGGCTGCCCACTAAAGTGTGCTAGGCTGTGTAACTGATTTATTGCTGCCTTTTGTATTTCTGGGTGTTTTCTATCTAAAAACAAAGAAAACAAAAAAATAATCCTTGTTTCCCCGCCTCTCCTTGACTAGTTTATACCAGTTTACAGGCTTTGCTGTATTCTGGGCTGTGGTGTAGTTCCTGTGTTGTCCATTACCTTACTTGGATAAGAAGGAAGTTTCTTTGCTCACCAGTGGGAGTGGGGAGCCTTGAGCAGCCTATCTGTCCCTGAAGGAGTGACCTCAGCACAAGAGCTGTAGTAATTGGTTGTTTTGGACCATTTCTAGCTCTTTTGAAGTTCCCTGTTTAAAATCCGCATTAGCACGGCTTTGCACGATTGTGCGCATAGCGCAGGTTAAACAGGGTTAAACTTTTTCTGGCTCCGCCAAGTCTGCTCTTCAAATTTTCCCTTAGAAAGCTCTACTCTTAGAAAAACCTGTCTACTCATTATATTATAAGCATAGCACTTGTTCTCAAAGCTTCTCTTCTAAGCAAGCACTCTCAAACTCAAGTAGCACTACATCCACCTACCACCCCAACCACTTCCCTTAAAGGCACAGCACTCTCTTATAATATTCTAGCATGTCGAGTGGTAGATTGCTAGCATCTTCTCCTGCTCAGCTGGTTAATCTGGGAATCTTGAGACAATGCTATAATTGTCTCATGTACACAGACAACCCTCTCCTCCTCCCAACAAACACAAATACATGTGAGAGATGCAACTATATAGCCAAACTGGAGGCTGAACTCTCTCAACTCAGGACTGGCAAGACCAGACAGGAGGAGAAGGTAACCACACACACAACAAACCCAGTCACACATAGACCTACCCCAACTGCAAATCAAGCACATAATAACACAAAAACATACTCGGAGGCTCTATTAAAAAACGTACCAAAACAACAGAGGATCCCAAAGCAGACATCCAAAAATCCACCACCTCAAAACATAACACATGCAACACCTACTTCAATAAATCAGTGTGTCAATAAATCACAGCCCTTAAGGCCAAACACTATGCCTGATACACTAGTGATAGGTGACTCTATAGTCAGACACACTGACGTCCCACTTACCAGGCTGAGCAAGGAGAGGGTAACGGTAAGCTGCCTATCGGAGGCTAGGATCCACCATATAACACACGCACTCAGGTCACTCAAAATCACGTACAAATATGACTCCGTCATTGTCCATGCCGGCGTGAATGACCTGAGATGTACCTCCTTGGACTACATGAAAAGAGAGCTAGGGGAGCTCTCTGATTATGTAGCCCAGGCTGGTGTGACCCTGACCCTGAGCAGCATCTTGCCCTCACCAAGAATGATGCCACAATACAAAGACAAGATGATCAGCTTTAATAATTGGCTCAATTACTGGTGTCATTCTAGGGGATCCAATGTCTGTCTGCTTGGGATGACATGCTGGACAAGCCACGCTGCCAAGGGACGGCTTGCACCTGTCACCACTGGGCTTCTGGATATTGGCTAAGGCTCTTGCCACCCCCATAGTGCCTTTTTTAGGCAAGGCTCAAAAGACGAATCCACCTCCTTAGAAAACAAAAATGGAAAAAATTAAGGGTAATGCTGCTCAATGCCAGAAGTCTAAATCTCAAGATGCAGGCTCTCGAAGCACTCCTCAGTATGGAGAACATCGATGTCTGCGCTGTAACCGAGACCTGGTTCAAGGCTCCTGAGAGCACCCCAACACTACCAGGCTTTACCTCGTATCATGCTTTTCGGCCCCAAAACCCAGGCCGAACCACAAAGGGAGGGGGAGTGTCCATATTCATCAAGGATACCCACACCTCCAGGTTAGTGGCAACTCATGAAGCATCGGAGACCATCCAGGTGCAGCTAACCATAGGCAAAACTGCTATACAACTGGTTGCATGTTACAGACCACCCTCCCAATCTCAAGAACCCCACTCAGCCTTCCTGAAGACATTGGAAGATATGAATGTCTCACCAAATACCATCATATTGGGAGACTTCAACTACCCTAACATAGACTGGGTGCACTATTCTAGCCCAAACACCCTAGCCCAAAGGTTCCTGGAATTCATAAATTCAAATGCAATGGAACAGCTAGTCACCTCTCCCACAAGGGGGGATAATATACTAGACCTGATCATCACAAACATGGGGACAAAATGCTCCACACCGGAAGTATTGCCCTCACTGGTGAGATCTGACCACAAACTAATCACCCTGGATATACATTTACCACCTCCACCCCCAGCACATAAGACTACAGTGAGAAACTTCTCAAAAGCTGACTTTACACTTCTCAAGACTGAGATGGTATCATTTAAGCCCACAGGGCCAATGGAAACCACATCCCACAATGCTGAATCCTACACAAATGCTTTCTACGGACATCTCCAAGAATGCATGGATCATGCAATCCCAAATAAAACCAAGACCCTCTCCACCAAAGGAAAGCATCCTGTCTGGTGGACCCCAGCCATAAACAAATTGTATAACAAAAGAAGGAAGCTACTGCAAGACAGAGCTAAATCCCATAAAGGGAAGGCATCTCTGATCAGCACTAGTAGAAAGCTACGTTCTCTCATAAAAATATCCAAGGCCAACTTTGAGAGAAAAATCGCCAAGGACACTAAAGATAACCACAAGGCATTCTTCAGTTATGTTAGAAACCTGGGCGGAAACACTCAGATATGCTCAGAGTTAGTACACAATGACAAAATATTTACTGAACCCACAGATATTGCCAACATTCTGGCAGACAGGTTCAGTGCAAATTTCTCCCCTCCCTCACCTCCAAAAGAAGAAATACTCATCCCAGCTGAATGTAACCTCCCTGTCATCTCTGATGTCCAGGTGAGAACCGCCCTCAGCAAAGCAAAAAACACAGCATCTATGGGACCTGATGGTATCCCCGGCTGCGTGATATGTGAACTCCAAGAGGAGCTAAACCCACATATAAAAATGTTATTTAACCTTAGCCTTACTACAGGATATGTACCTGAACACTGGCGTACAGCAACAGTGGTCCCACTCCACAAGGGAGGCTCCACTACAGACCCTGGGAACTACCGCCCCATAAGCTTGACCAGCCTGGTTTGCAAAGCTATGGAAAGAATTATTATGGAACTCATAAACAACGACATTGGGGACCTACAGACACTTGATCCCACCCAGTTCGGCTTTGTAAAGGGCAGATCCTGCCTTTTGAACCTGGTTGACTTTTTCGAAACAGTCACTAGAGCCATTGATGAGGGCAAGGCAGTCCATACAGCCTACCTGGACTTGGCTAAAGCCTTTGACACAATACCCCACTCAGGGATCATAGATAAGCTAAACAGCTTAAATGTAAATCCATATGTCACAAGATGGGTTGCAAACTGGCTAAAGAACAAAACCCATAAAGTCAAGATTGTGGGAGCCATGTCATACTCAAAGCCAGTCACAAGTGGTGTCCCACAGGGCTCTGTCCTGGAACCCCTCTTGTTCGGCATTTACTTCTCAGATGTGAAAGCAAACATGGGAGGGTTGTGGCTGACAAAGTTCACAGATGACTGCAAACTAGGAGCCATAGTCGATACACCAGCTGACACATACATCCTACAGAAAGGCCTCACCGAAATGGACAACTGGTGCCGGAATCATGGCCTTAAACTGAATGCCAAGAAATGTATAGTCATCCCCTTTGGGAAAAACAAAGTACCCACAAATTATCACATAGACAGTAACCCACTGAGTACTGAAAAAGTAATCAGAGACCTGGGGACCCAAGTTGATAGTGACCTCTCATTTGACACCCACATTGCCAAAGTGGTTAGAAAGACTTTCTACCTTGCCCACCTTATCATGAAGGCGTTCACATCCAGATCAAAGGAGGTCATCGTGCCCTGTACTCCTCCCTTATCAGGCCCATGATTGAGTACAATGCCCCATTTGGTATGTACCTCACCTGGCACTTACAACAGCTGGAGAGACCCCAGTAGTACCTCACCAAGAGGATCAAGGGTCTCCAACATATGTCATATGCTGCCAGGCTAAAGAAACTCCAGCTCTATTCAGTAGCATACCGCCTGCTCAGAGGTGATCTGTGCCTGACGTACAAGGCCATGTCCAACCAGGAATTGATGGACATGCTCCACCTCAAAAATCAAAATCCATAAGAACCACGAGAGCCAAAGATTTAAACCTCAGTACAAACATGAATAGAACATGCTGGAGGGACAGATTCATAACTCAGAGGCTTCCCATACTCTGGAACAAAATCCCAGTCCATGTTAGGCAGAGCCCCTCACTGACTCTTTTCAAGAGAAATCTTGATGAGTGGATGGGAGATCGTAGGTTTACCCCAGGGGTCACCCCTGTGTCGCTACTTAACAGAGGCACAGTAAACTAATTTTAATAAGTAAGGGGGTCTTCAATGTGTCACTACTAGACAAAGGCACAGTATTCTAAATTTAGTCTATACACCTTAGTACCACTACATGGGGTGGCGAAAGCCACATCTCTAGGGCTAGGCTTGCAAATGCCCCAGGGCAGATAGCCTAGTACTAAACTATGAAACTATGAAAATGTATGGTGGTAACACAGCATTTTATTCTAGCAACTTTACAAGATTATACAAACAATGTTTAATGTGTCCCTGTTTTTTGGCCTTTTGACCCCCTCAATAAATTTGGCTTTTTCCAGATTTCTTGTGCTGCGAAAGTTGAGATGCAGTTGAGTATTGAATAGATTTTACAAGGAGCTGAGAGCTGCAGGGGAAGAGAAGTTTAGTGCTGCTTATGCTAAGTCAACTTATATTGTTAATAGCACAACAGGTTGTGTACTTGCTTTTGATGCAGAAGGTTGTTGGTTCTACTCCCACATGGGGTGAATGCTGCTGTACTGAAAGTTAAGATACTAACTATGAGCCTGTTATCAGTTTGCCATCCATATCCTATTGCAATATTACTAGCTTATCATTTTTAATGTAATATAGGCAATTTATTCCTCAGGGGCATCAGACACTTTATTTTTCGATGAAACCATGAAATATAAAGGTGTTTGCTAGCAGCAACCTCTTCATTAGTTACAGATTTATTTAATGTGGAATTATTTAATGACTTTTTACTTCAGAGATTGTGCATATTTACTGATAATGGTGGACTGTAGAATTGTGCATATTTACTGATAATGGTGGACTGTATAATTGTGCATATTTACTGATAATGGTGGACTGTAGAAGTTTGAGTAGACTTTTATGATGGAAATGTTCTGAATTGGGAAGTTTTGTCATTATTGGTGCATGCGTTTTGTTTCATTGTTTACTGGAAAATTTTCAAAGTAGTAGGAAGGTGTATCAAAGAGCACATGTATGTTTCATATGCAAGGGGCCTATGATTTGAAAACAGCCCAGAATTAATCTTTATCTGCCACTGGCAAAATGTATTTTCTTTGAATGTGGGTTTCAATGCTGTTTCAATGAATGTGAGTTTCAAGGGTAGAGAAGTTTTAAAAATTGTCCTTATTTTTGGGCCTTTGTCCCACTTCTATGTATGGCTTTGTCCAGATTTCTTGCTCTGAGATTGAGAGGTATGACAAATGTGTCAGGGCCATCACAGTCAGCCAGAGACATTTCAAATTGTGACATATTTGTTGCACCCCACTCCCCCATGTAGTGACTCTGGATGTGTCAAAGCAAGGCAAGGAGTAGTTATGCAGTGTAAATGTGCAGAGTATCCCCCCCATCCAAGGTAGACACAAGTACTAGAGTGGCTTTTCATCTGTCCTTGATTTTTGCAGAATGGTCTGGTTTCTGTCATATTTTATGTACTGTTGATTTATGTTTATTACTCAAAGTGCCTGTTGCTCTGTGTTTAAGAAGCAATACTTTAATGACCATCAGGTAAGCTTGGCTGAGATTGTAAGATGCAAGTAAGCGTTAATAAGCATACTGTTAAAGAATTGCCAACATTGAAAGTCTTTCTGTTTGTTGCCATGTAGAGAATACATAACTAGATAATGTATAAGCCTTGGGTATTGAAATGCATATGACAGTGTTTGTAATAAATGACAGGATTACATTATTTTAAGAAGCTCATTACACTTGGAAACTTCAGTCATCTCTGCCGGCTTTACCTGTAAACTAAACATAATGCCAATTATGTGGTCCATAACCTGTACAGTAATCCTTTTAAGGAATGTATCTTGAGCTTATTTCTTGTTTGTTTTTCATTTTTTTACTTTGATCATGTTTTCCCCATGAAACAAGTAGATAGTTGTCAGGCAGCAGGTCTTTTTTTGGGTAAGAAACATTGTTACAAGTAGGGGCATCAGAGATTTCTACTTTCAGCATGTTACTTGGTATTTTAATAAAGCTGAATATAAATTATAATTAGAACTGCAGTGCAAGAAGTGGTTTGAGTTGAGTGTTGCTTGTTTTTCTTATACTTGATTTTGACTGGCATTCCATTAATGTATTTAAAAAGTAATTTATTTTTTCATGCCTCACAATCTTTTTGTTACCATCTAGATATTATGTAAGCTGTCATGCAGCCAATGCATTGAAATATTTTTATTCTTCTACATTTCATTTTGTCTTGATTGGACTCTCATAATGACGGTTTGGTGCCCAGGGCAGTGTATTTGGTTAGTTTTTGTGGTTTTGAGCATAGCTCCTCCCCTTTCTAGTTGGCCACACCCCTTCCCATTGACCCCACCCATTCAGCTGTCTCCTGCAGCCCCCCTTTGATTTGAAGTCACCAGCCGCCACTGATGTATATATATATATATATATATATATATATATATATATATATATATATATGTAGAGAGAGAGAGAGAGAGTTAAGGAGAAAAAAGATAAAGAGAGAGAGAGGGGGGTATTGAGAGGCAAAGAGAGAAAGACAGAGACATTTACTGACATATAACCAAAAAGAAGAAAACTCAAAAAGAAAAAGTACTAGAAAGATCTCTTTAAAAACAGACCCCTTGATATTAGTCTTAGCAGTACATAGAGAATGAGATCTTCTCCCAGCGTAAAAGATATAGGCATATCAAATTCCCAACAGATAAAATACTTTGAGAAAAGTCAAGCTTAGACTCATACTACCAAAGCCTATCACCTGAACAACTCATGGAAAATTGGCAGAAAACACCATGAGGTAACAATATAGGCAACAGAACAGAATTACACCATCATACCTATCCTTATCACAAGTTTTCAGATGGGTCCTTAAAATTGTCACTCTAAACTGTAATGACAGATGTATTCTTCAGAGAAAGATGCTTAAGAAAAAGAAAGTTGATAATAAACCAACAGAAGATAATGGAGAAAAGAAATAATGCTGGAAAGCTAGCTTTTAAAATAAAAAGTCCAAGCAGAGTCTTAGCAATATATACAAAAGAGGAACACCTCATTTTCTAAAAGTTTTATGTGTATCCACAGCAGACTAAGTGTTTACACTAAAAATCATCTAACAGAAATAATTTATTTATTTATTTTAGTGATGTGTTGACCGGGAAAGTGGGTTTGGAGCCCATTTTCAGTGAAAGCCTGGGGAGAAAAGCTCCACTACTAAAGGATATACATAGTTAAAGGCACTAAACAATTTTAACAAAGCAAGTTAATAAAATTGACAGAGTTGTTATATACATATACATATGTCAACAACTGATAGATTTGGTATATACATAAAATACATACACTAGGCACAAACTGCCAAAAATTGTCATATGATTTATCAAGGTGTATTCAAAAGAACTTTTGAACTGATAATGTAGATAGGAACAGATGAATTGTAAAGGTTTGAGGGAAGTTGGAGGGAGGTAGTAGAGCAACAGGAAATAGGAAAGAAAAAGCAAGGGGATATTAAGACATTTGGGTATTAGATGTAAAAGGTAAGAGAAGGTAAAATAGAAAATGGAAATGTATGGAAAAAAAGGTATATTGGCATAGGGCTGAAGAGTGAAGAAAGAAAAAGAGGAAGTACATTATTTAGTGATGAGGCTGGTGAAAGGACAGAGAGATAGAAAATAGGGGAAATAGGAAGAAAAAAGATACATATATGATAATCTATGGTGGCCTATAATTTTGGGCACAGAAGCAGATCTGATTGTTGAGGAATTATTTCTTCAAATATAGTTTAAATGTTTGTAATGAGTCTAGGAGGGTGATATCTGGGGGAAAGGCATTCCATATCCTAGCAGTGGTAGAGGACTAAAGGTTCTGACCAACTCGTTTGTTAGGTTTGATAGTGGTTAAAAGTTGTTTAGAGGATCGCAGATTACGGTATGGGGACTATTGTTGTAGGATGTGCTGTAGGGCAGGGCAGCTGTCTGGTTTGTAAATTATTTTAAGAGCTAGAATTAGTTGGGTGGAATCAAGGTAGTACTTGAAGTCAAGCCAGTTTAATTCTGTAAGGGCTTGACAGTGGTGTGATCGCTAAGGTATGCTAGTTGCAAATTTGACAATTTTATGGTAGCATGATTGGAGTTTACTTTTAAGAGACTGATGGAGGTTGGTGAAAATGGGGGCCCCATATAAGAGGAATGGGAGTAGGATGCTACTGGCAAGTGTTTTTTTGCTGGGTGTATCCATTTAAAGTATGTGTCTATAGAGTCTGGCAAGTTTAACGTGCTTTTTTTTACTGTACTAAGTATGTGTTGTTCAAAGGCAAGTTTGTTGTCTATAGTAATAGCTAATGGTTTGGCATGTGTTACTATTTCAATTTTTGTGTTGCCCTGTGAGTGTATGTTGAAGTCTTGTAAGACTAGTTTAGCTGAGAATAGTAATAGCTTAGATCTTTTTTATGATTAAGTTGAAGCTGTGCTTCATTTAACCAGGTTTCTATGGATGTAAAGGCATTTTATATCATACAAGTAGGTTTTGGAGATTAATGGAGGAGGAGATGATGGTGGAGTTGTCTGTATATTGGATGAGTGTGCTTTGAAGGGAAGCAGTATGCAGATTATGAAAATAATAAAAAGTAGAGGCCCAAGGATAGACCCTTGAGGAACTCCTGTTTTATTAACTAGATATTCTGATAGGCTACCTTGCCATCTGACACACTGCTGTCTGTTGGCTAAGTAAGTTAACCATTTGAAGGTGGATTGAGAGCATCCTATTATTGATAGTTACTGAAGTAATTTGGGATGTGACACTGTATCAAAAGCCTTTGATAGGTCTAGTAGAATTACTAATGTTATCAGACCAGAATGAAAGGCTTTGTTCAGTTTCTATGAAGGAGAAAAGAGCAGTGGTGGTACTATGTGTCAGACAAAAAACATGTTGTGAAGGTGCAAGGAGGTTGTTTTCAGTGACAAATTTTATTAGTTGTGTGTGACTACATTTCTCCACTAGTTTGTATAGAGGGGAGAGGATAGAGATGTGTCTATAGTTGGTTAGTTTGTTGATTTTGCCACCTTTGTGTAATGAAGTTGTGATGAATTTTTTCCAGAGTTTTGGAATATTGGATTTTATGATGGATCTATTAATGAAGACACTGACAGGATATAGGCTGTTGTGTCAGTAGCAAGTCTGAGATCTTCCAAGAGATGGCTGTCAGTGGATAAGGAGCAGGGTTTTCATTTTTTAAGAAGTTTAAGCGTTAGTGAGGTGAGTACTACATGTAGAGAGAAAGAAGAGTCAGTAGGGTTGTTTATTGAGGTTCCTGTCGGGAGGGAGTTGTTTGTATGGAGGTTTGCCTGAGCTACATCTATAGGGTTTGGATTGTGTGTGACACTAGAGAGGGTTTTAGGTGGGGATCGATTTATAATGTTTAGAATACTGTTGATGAAGTAGTAGTTAAACAATTGAACTATTTCAAGTGGTTCTTTGTCTTGGGCTGGTAATGGATTTTCTGAGGTTCCAGGATTAAGGAGTTAGCAGACAAATTTCCTAAATTTGTTATTGTTATTTGCTTGGCTGAATAGTTTTTAAGAGAAGTATGTTTTTTGTCTGCTATTACTAATTTTTTTTGCTGTATGTTTATATTTGAGTTTGTTGCCTTTATTTTTATTTTGTGCCATTCTTTCCAGGCTCAGTCTTTGAAGAGTAGTAGTTGTTTGGTGGCTTTAATTAACCAAGGGGCATGGTTTAGCTTAGTTCTTTTGATTCAGATGCAGGCAAGGCAGTTAAGGGTATTTAAGGAGCCTTTATTAAAGTGACTAACTGCTTGTTCCAAAGGTAATGTTTATAGTGAGGTCCAGTTCATGGATTTTAGTATATTATTGATGTTGGTTAAAGTTAGCTAGATTTCTGGATGCTTTGTAAGTATGAAGATTTACATCATGAGTGGAGGCTCTATAGGTATATACTGGTGAATGATCACTTAGGATGTTAGAGAGGGTACCAGTGTTTGGATATTTAAGGAAGTCTGTGTCTAGGATCCAGTCTAAGGTTGAGCAGCGTTGGTTATTTTGCATTCATTTAGGGCTAGAGGTAAGTTGTGTGTAACCATGCACATTTATGCTATTTGCAGGGGAGTCACAGATCCGGTCTATTCAGTTTATGTTAGTATCACCTAGAATGATAGTATCGTTGGTTAGATTTTGGGTTGTGCAATAGAGAAAGTCTTCAATATAGGGATGCTTTGACTTGGTGGAAAATACAGAGCTACTATGTTTAATTGTTTACAGTTATTTATTTGTAAGGTTGCTATGATTAGTGCACTGCTTTGAAAATATGAGAGATTTAGTGGTAAGGGTTATTGTTAAATGGTTACAGTAGATTAAGGCTACACTGTTCTATCAGTTTGTAAAATTTTGTACCCTGGGTGAATGATTTTGGTATCTAGAATATGAGGCTTTAAACAAGTTTCAGTTACAGCTATTATATCAGGGGAGTATTGTGAAAGCCATGCATGAAATTCAGTAGTTTTGTTGCAGATACTACATGTGTTTAATGTAATAAATAATAGTTCTTCTGTTGTAGGAGATTGAAGGGAGGATTGTGGATGAGCAGATCCTGGGTTGGGATGAATATCTCCGCACTTGGATAATTTTAGGAGAAGATCTAAGTGAAGCGGGAAGTGGTTGGATTTAGTGGTACGCTTAGGTACTATGTGCATTAACTTTGTTCGGTGGTGCAGGGTAGTGTGGAAATGTCATACAAGCAATACTGGCAGACATCTTGCTATATTATTAGAAATGAATTATCCTGCTTAGCAAACAGTCTGTGTTTGATTTCAATCAAACTCTTGCTGCATTTTTGGCTGAATGTTTTTGCTTTGTGGCCAAACAAATTTTACTATTTAATAATGCCATTCACTAAGTAGTGATAATATGCTGTGTAGTGTAGATTTGTAGCAAATACTTTATACAGCAGACAAAACAAAGGCAGCATGCATAGAACAATAATAATAACATATAATGTGCACAAGTCTACCAGAATAAGGATATTCCAAGTGAAATATGAAAGTTATAATGGTTACACAGAGGAAAACAAGTTCAGCCTTACCCAGGGATGTGTCATCATTAAGCATTATACCTCATTTGATATAAACAATAGGTGGTAGATATTTATTTTAGCAATAGCCCATGACTGGGTATAAGTATCACAGGATTTACCCAGCATCAGTGTGATTTGATCAATACAGGATTTATTTGTGGTCAGTGTGATTGGATCACTAGGGCAAAGCCAGTGATGAAAAGAAGCCAACTTTGGGTAAATCCTGTGATACCCACATTTATTTATTTATTTAATATTTGTTTATTTGGAAAGTCTGACTTTGAATGAGCCACTCTTCAGTGGAGAGCTGGGGAGAAATGCTCCACATACATGTCTTTGTACAGTGGGAGGAAACTGGAGCACCCAGATAAAACCCTCATGAATATAGGAAGGACATGCAGACTCCGCCCAGGAGGTACCCCAGCTGAAATTTTTTTTTATTTTTATTTTATTTTATATTTGATTACCAGTAAAGTACGACTGGACACAGGTCCATTTTCAGAAGAGGCCCGAGGAGAAAAGCACCAGTTAACAATACAATACATAAGAGATAATTTGAGCATACATATATGAGTACAATTTTAGCATAGATTAAGCAGATATTAAAAATTTCTTGATTTTAAGGAATATATACACCCCCGGATTTACAAAGCCCTGTAAAGCGTGCAGGATTAGTCTAAGAGCTATTTTCGGCAATATGGCCGACGTGCGATCCAGGAACGAGCTCCCAGGACATGCACGTGAGCTCTTAGACTAATCCTGCATGGACTGTACTTCTGTTTGCAAATTACCCTCATTTGCAGGTGAAAAACATGCAAATGAGAGTAATATGCGATCCAGGAAGCTGGCAGCTGTGCGTGCAGGACAAGTGCAGTGTGCAGAAATGTACTCGGTTAGTAACCGAGTACATTTCTGCAATCTACAAAACGAAGCTATGACAGCTCCAAATAAAGGCTGCATATCATTGATGAAGCATGCAAATGGCCAAGTAGAAGACCATTGGCATTGCAAACTGTTTAAAAAAAATAAACAACTTTTTTTTTTTTTTGCCGATCTCGCCTGTTTAAGCGCAAGGCAGCGGTGTGCAAACGGGATCGGGGGAAAATAATAAAATAAACCTAAAATAAGCATTCTAACTAAAATCAGTATTATGCCATGCAAGTCAATGGCAGGCAGAAGACAACCTGGCCAGTGAGTAATGGTTGCTAAGGTGGGAGGCTCAGTGTGGGACATGTAACTATGCATTAGCAGGCAATCCTATGCAAATGTGGGAAAGGTTAGTAAATCCCAGATTTTCCCAGGGTATGAGGCAGGTCCCAAGAGTGTAAGAGTATAAATAGCTGGGTGCAAGACTAGAATATAGGTAACATCATGGGAGTGTGTGTCAGGCATACTGTAAGTGGATTGCAGACCTGTGGCTTGGGATTGCTCCTAGCTTAGCACAGCTAAGCTAAGGGTGTGTCTAAACCTGCCTAGCACTCTTTACAAAATGTAAGTGGGTGGGTGTGCCGCGCACTGGGTTTTACAGGAAGAAAAAGGAAGTTAAACCAGGAAAAAGCAGCTCTGTGCACATTTGAGCACTCCGTTTGTGCGGCGCGCACACACGGGCTTAAACAGGAAGGCAATGGGAAGGGAAAACAGCAGTAGAAAGGTAAACAAGGACAACTAGCTTAGCTGACAGGTGAAATGTATCAGAATCAGCCAATTACACAGGCAGCAGACCAGCCCAGCCCAGCACACCACTATAAACTATGCAAACACCTTTCCCCCTTGTTTTTCCCCAAAACTCTGCACCACCGGTGTATACAGATGGGGAAATTTTACAAAATGAAAGCAAGAGAAAAAATGTTAGGGGCTGCTTTTGCTATCATGAACTAGCATGTGCAAGAGGCTGAGAGTGATAAGGATGTGAATGCTGCTGAGCAACCCACAGTGAAGAGACAAAGAGTGTACAAACCCAGGGAAACCTACCAGGGGCTGCATGAGCTGGAGATAGTGGAGCGCTATAGGGTGGACAGGGACCTCCTACAGCAAATTGTTGAGCTGTGCCGGCCATGCCTCACACACAGAACTAACAGAGATGAACCCATCCCATTGGATACCAAGGTATGTGCAGGCCTAAGAATACTAGCTACAGGTACCTTCCAAAGGCCGACTGGGGATATGATGGGGATTTCACGGGCATCAGCATCCAGGGTACTCCACCAGTTCCTGGATGCCATGTCAGCACAAGTCGGTGAGCACATACATTTCCCCATCACCCATGAGGTGTTGTCCAGCAATATGCATCTCTTCCACCAAATAGCAGAATACCCTGAGGTAGTGGGTGCAATAGACTGCATGCGCATATGCATTAAAGCACCACCAGGTGAGCTGGGTAGAGTCTACATCAACAGCAAGGGCTTCCCCTCCATCAACTGCCAGATCGTGTGTGATGCCCAGTGCATAATAATGAATATGTGTGCTGTCTGCCCTGAAAGCTACCATGATTCCCACATTTGGCATCTGACACAGCTGTACCAGACATTTGCCACTGGGGACATCCCACATGGTCACCTAGTGGGGGATGCTAGATACGCACTGGAGCCATGGCTGATGACACCCATCAGAAATGCACACACACCCGAAAAAGAACTCCAATGAGGCACACGCACAAACACGACTCATAATAGAACATGTGTTTGGGATGCTCAAGTCATGGCTCCAATGCCTGGACACATCCAGTGAAGCCTTGCAGTTCTCCCCAACTACATGTACCCAAATTGTCCTTGTATGTGCCATGCTACACAATATGATTCTGCGGAAACAGCTGCAACTGGAACAGCATGGGGCAGGGCCACACAGCCCCTAACCAGTGCCAAGGCTGGCACAGGCACAGAGTGACTCGGAGGAGGAAGAACCTGAACCTGCCCCAGTAGGCAGAAGGAGGTGTGCCCAGTATGCCCTGGCCTTGGCAAAGAGGCAAAGCATAGCACATGCACTGACACAATAGGGAACTAGGGAAGGACACCTCTCTCTGACTCGCACATACAGTAAAAGGGATGCCAAACATGACACTACCTGTGCTTAACCATGTATAGGAAGTATACTATGTGCATCCGACATAGGCAGCCCTGCAGCACCATCCTTAATACTGGGACACCCACAAGGTAAGTGACTCACACATGCCAGTTGGGAGGGCACATACCCAACAACAGTCACAGCCAGCAGGACAGGTGTAGACAAACACAAACAAATGCTGTACTATGGCCTCTGAATGAGCCCCATGGGTAACCCCTGCCCCAGGCCTACACAGACTACAGCAGGCCAGCCAGTTGGATGTAAGTTGTGAAGGCTAGGAAGTCAGAAACTAATATGTAGGTAGTTAAAGCTAAGATCTGTAGTACACTGGTAAGCCTCTAGCCAGCACGATAGGTAAGACTACAGACTGAAATGGTGTACCCGACATACCAGTACAGTCCTAGCAAATGTGTAAAAGTGTAAGGTGTGGCCCACCATCCTATGTACACTTATATTAACAGTCAGGTGTGCCCACCCCTGTGTAGAAATGTAGAAACAGTCAGGTGTTCCCCCCCCCTGCTATGCAGAAATGTAGCAACAGTCAATGCCAAATGACAGATGGATACCCTGCAGACACAGCATGCTACCTGTCAGTGTACAACACGCACGTCAGCACCGCAGTACAAACAACCTGGACTTGATCCACACATGCAATATAGATGGCCATACTGGGCATGCTCACACACACAGAGGAATGAAGGCAATGTCAGTCAACAACATACTGAAAGGCCATACTGGGCATGCTCACACACTTAAACACATGAAGGCCATGTCAGCAAACACCAGTGGACCAGACATATCTGGCAGTTGCAGTTCTTAGTGCAGACACATGTCAGTATGCACCACTCCTGCCTTGCACACACAGTGGATAGGAATACAGACATATATGTAAGGACAACACACTATAATAAGCCAAAGGTAGACAGACATAGATGTGTTGAAGAGGGTGACCATGACAAGGAGCCATCTGGGCCTGTCCCACCCAGCACACAGCCAAAGGGACCCAAACACATGAGGTGCAGGTGTCACTCACTGCAGATACTAGCCACCAGTATCTGTCAGCATGATGGTGTGTTGCACGTGCCAGCTGTGCAACATGACTGTACAAGGAAGTAGTCACCTAGTAGCTGTATACACATACCTCTGGCATATGACCCCGTGTGTGCCTGCATGCAGCATGTCAACCCCTACATGAATGGGTTAAGGCCCATGCACACACCACCCTCCCCATAGCAGTATCATGACAAGCCTGCTGAGGTCATCCATTGTGAAATACACCTTTTGGAGAGCTGTCCATTCAGGTGCTATAGCTGCGTAGTGCTGTAATATAATAAACTAGATAGGTAGGGGTTCAACTCCCAGATGTGACAGGTGTATGAGTGTGTGTGTGTGTGTGTGTGTGTGTGTGTGTGTGTGTGTGTGTGTGTGTGTGTGTGTGTGTGTGTATGTGTGTGTGTGTGTGTGTGTGTGTGTGTGTGTGTGTGTGTGTGTGTGTGTGTGTGTGTGTGTGTGTGTGTAATTCATATTCTGTGTAGAGGTGAGTGTGTGACATCTGTGGCCAATGTGGATGGGGGTTTTCTCATTACTTTTATGGTGGCCCTACTATATATCACAATGTCAACCATACAGCAATAACAGGTGTAAGTTAGCTGGGAGGCTGGGGTGCAAAGCCATACCCATACATGTGACATCAAGGCCAGCCAATCCAAATTAACAACCCCACTATTACCCAGAGCACACACTCAACCCATGTGTCATTTGCACACACATGTCTAGGCAACAGCCTATATGTGGTTAGTACACTGCATATTGGCCACTGGTAGTAACCGTGCAGTGATAGCAGTGGGCTACAGAGGGCATGTCACCCTGTCCATATGTCCAATATGCATGTACATCCAGACAGTGCACCTCCACCATGTTCCCCAGTGGACACCTGCACCATCTATGGTGCCTTCACATGTGACTCACAATGGACATACCATGCCCGACAACATGCCCTGTATGGACAGATGACACTGACATCAGGGAATGCTGTTGGCTTGCTATCAATGTAGGTGAAGGGTAAACCTGTTGCCCATTACCAGTTCCTGCCAAAGGTGGGCAAGACTGGCTCATCTGATGATAATCTATGTTCACAACATGGGCCAGACACCCCAGGTGCAGTTCCACATGTCACTATACATGCATGTGGGAGGTGTGCACATCCCAGAAACCATCCAAGTAATGGAATAAGGAGCACATGCATGGCATGTGGTATACAGCATTGGCCACACACAATAGTCACCCAGCTGACTGGATGGGGGATGCAATACTCATCTGTGTGGGAAAATGCAGTAACCACAGGCCTGAGCCACAATGCAGACCATTGTCATGTGGCCTGATGCCATGGTATACCCATTGCCTACCCTTGTACAGCCTGCTGGCACAGTTGACCACTACACATCCATGTATACATCCACCCATGCATGTCAGAACTGGCACCATGTGTGTTCGTGTGTGTATGTTGTGTGGTGCATATGTCCACATCCACAGTCACTACAACCCCCCAGGGCATACTGAAGCATGCTGTCTGATGTCTGACATCTCCTCATACTCTTTGCCCATAAGGCCTCCGTATGACCCGTGTGGTGCATGTGATACCAGCACATTAATGTGTTGTGGCAATCCCACTACTGATGATTTGCACTCCTGGCCCTGCCCTGCCAAGTGTGTCAATGTGTGTGCGACCCTGTGTGAGTGTGCCTGTGGTGACACTGGCACCTGTTCATGCAGACAGGCACTTGTACAACACCTACTGTATATCTACCCTATCCCTGTTGCAGATGTCACTCACCCTCACATATATGTTCTGAGTGCTCCATATCAGGTAACCCATGTGGTGCATCCAATAACTGTATTGAACTGTGATAGCACTCCATAGTTGTTGGGGATTTGATACCCTGTGCTGGTAGGTGTGTGATGCAAACATGCTTCAGTTTTACCCTCCCACCTCTCCCTGACATGTATCTGCCTCTGTCTGCCTCCCCCAATCCATCTCTGGTGGATGTGGAGATGCACTCCTGCCTTGCTTAGGCAGCAGCATGTGTATTTTACATGATGATCATGATCAGCTGATGGCCTCTGCATGAATTGCAGCCCTCCCCTAGTTGATTACATGTGGAACAGCTGTGGTAACAATCCCATAGCCAATTGCATGGAAACACACTCCAGTACCTAGGAACATCATGGTGGTGCTGGGCCTTTGCAGTCACTGTGAGCAGGAACTAGATTTGATGTTTGGCAAACAACATCCCAGATGGATTGGGGATTTACTCTAACAACATACACTGTGGAAAGAGGGCAACCAACAGGAGGGTGATGTGCCTAACCTGACTACAGACTGTAAGTGCTGTTATACTGCATTTGGAGTAATGATGGTTTAACAGTGTTTGTCTGGATATGCCTGTCATACATGTAGTAATACCTGCCATGTCAGTTCCATGTATATGAGGAATCCCCATCTGCAGGGTCATCTGCAGACTGGGCAGTGTTGTGCCTATGATTTCATGCATTAGCCACAGTGCATTAATCTGTGGAATGCAGAAGGTAGTGTGAGGATTGCAGTCTGTAGATGGTGAAGACCGTGACAGTTACTGACTTCATATCCCTCATAGGACATATGTTGCAACAAACCCTGTTACAATGGAAAATATATGAGGTTATCACAGCAACATGTCTATACTAGCCCTGTGTATGTGCTGTCAGCCACACCTCTGTCAACCGTTGTACATATGGCATGCATGAAGTGGTTTATATGTGCTGTACATCATAAATACTGTCATCATATCTGAAAACAAGCAAGTGATATATCAGATTGCTACACGTCATGTACAGTAGTGGTTATATTTCATGACATAAGCTGGACATTCTCTGGATCTTTGTACAGTACTGAGGTCTGTGTAGTGATGGTGAATGCTGGCAGTGTGTGTATATTGTTAATATGTACTTCAGCCTGTGTACAGACTGTGGTAGCTGTCATTGTTCTAGCTCCCCTTCTATCAGATGTTACATGCTGCCCCACTGTATGGTACTGTTTTGCCGTACATGTTTGTAGGGCCATACACACACATGTCCTATACCACAGACAGAAATCATAAGAAACTGTGTAGCAGCCCAGTATGTGTAGGGTCATTCTGTGAGTGGCACATATGAGGATGGTGTAGAACAGATCCAGTCCATATGCTGTAATATTATGCTAGCTTACCATATGTGGCTGTGGCTGTGTTCACATTGGTTGTGGTTATGCACTGTCACACAGGTGTATCTAACCCTGTGCTGTGACGTGGCTGTCGAGCCTGCTATATATGCAGGCACATGTGCATTACCCCATACGAGATGTAGGCTAGTGTTGAGTCAGTCTGCCTTGGCCTGCACAGTGTATTGTTACATGCCTAGCAGCTTAGTGTACTTAACCAATGGAATGTTATGTGCAGATACTTGCCATATGTACTGCTGCTTGGTCTCCCTTAAATGTCATGTATGTCAGACAGAGCAGTGGGATGTTGTACAGATGTATGTCAATAACTAGTGGGTGGTATGTGTCCATGGCACCCCTGTACCATAAGTCATTATGTGTCAGGCCAGACAGGAGTGTGTGAATCCAACACCTATGGTGCCAAATGTATACCAGTCATTATGTGTTATACCCATCTACATGGCTGTCTTCATCCATATTGTCAGGCCTGGTACACATGTGGTGCACTAAGGGATTATGTGTATACCTCTGGACTGTACAGGGTGTGTCCAAAGTTCCACATATAGTGGCCAATATCTTGGCTGCACTCCACAGGGGCATTACATGCTAGCAGCGGTACCTTACAATGATTTCTTTAGGATGTCTGTCAGTAGTCAATGGCACACATGTTATAAGCAGATGTCAGCATCCACACACACCATGTTTGTGAAGACAATCCCAATGACAGTAGCAACATCTAGTAATATACCTACTATACATACCTTTCAGCCCCTTGCACTACGACTTTGGGACTGTAGGGACTGGTGTACGGCTCCACTCCATGTCCAGGACATATGGTGGAAATATATGTACATATACTTATCCAGATAACCATATATATATATATATATATATATATATATATATAGATATGTGTGTATATCTGTATCTGTATCCTGGGGACGTTGATGGCTTCCACATATTACATGTCCTATGGGAGGCAGACTGGTAGTGTATTGCAGGACGCATGTGTTAGGCTGTGGGGGGATGCCTATTCGTACAAGACGTGTAGTGTATGGGGCCTCTCAACCCCATTAATGGTGCATGTGGACATAGGTGTATTTGTTAATCTGCAATTGCTATCTACAGATGCATGGCCATATATACCTATATAGATATATTTATCTGCTAACAGATATATAAGAATATGTGCATAGATAGTGATATATATGTATAATGAGTTAGTAAAACAACATATATATTTATATATATGTATATCTATACATATATGGGTATGCTGTATCTGTTAAGGTTGCAATATATTTACACATGCAGACATCTAGATGTTGGTATACATTCTCTGTACTGTTGCATGACAGGACTGGCTGAGATGTTTCTGAAACTTTGAGCATCTGGGTATCTGTCATGGCTTAGTGGTACATCACTTTGTCTAGGGTGTGCAGGGGCCATGGTGTGGGCCTTGCAAGAGCTGTTTCTTTTGTTGCTGGCCAAAACACGGCCCATTGGATAGAGAGTGATTAAGGCACCTTAACGCAGTTGTAAGCAGGTTTGCATGGGTTTGCATGGAGCTAAGCACTACCTACACAGGTTAAGCAATTTAGAAGCTAACTGAATGCATGAAATCTTAACTGGAGGTTAGCAGTGCTTACTGTTGTGCAAACCAATGCAAACCCGCTTACAACTGCTTTAAAGTGCCTTACTCACTCTTTTTCAAACAGGCTGTTTTCTGCCCAGCAACAAAATAAACAGCTCCTGCATGGCTCAAAACCAGGACCCTGTACACCATTCACAAAGTGATTTACCACTAAGACATGGCAGCAATGCATAATCATGATGTTTTCACATACAGCACTATATGTGGGTACAACATGTGCACCCTTATGCACTGCAGAGGCCAGTGTATGTAAAAGTGGTATATGGGCTTGTATTATTGAATCTAGGTGGGGAGCACAATAAATGACCTAGGCTGTTACAAAATGTGGGGGTAACAGGGGTGAGCTGCCACAAGATATGTAGATGTACAGTACCGTATACTCCACCTATATTGACATTACTTACATGACTTGAGGTGCTGCAAGCCTACTGCCTCCTGTCATACAGACTGTTCTGTGCGTTATGCAGGCGAATGGCCGAGGTACCAGATCGTTGAATAAAGAGCGTTGGTGGAATTTGACTGTTGGTGTGTTGTTTAACAGAACTATTTGGCTTTGTGTGTTTTTGCTGTTCTGTGCGTTATGCCTTGTTATGTACCGGGTACAACCCATTTGATCACAAAATGTCTTTACCTCCTACGGAGTTTGTACAGAGTGTAGATAGAGGCTGCTGAACTACACCCCTGCAGTACATACTGTTGATTGTGTGATATCCTGTGGAACAGTCTGTCTGCACTATTGTGCATTATGAAGGGCTTGGCCTGGACAGCAACAGTTGTGAACCTTTCCAGACTATTATATTAGTGTAACTGTTTCACAGTTGCAGTACTCCGTTTATATGGTTGTCAGTATTTGAACAGCTATATGATATGGCATATAGGACTGTTATAGTACACAATTAAAGGATTCCCTTTTCTGCAAACCTGTGTGTGGCGTCTTTCCTATGACCTTTCTATGCTTATATGTTGCAGGCAATGATTGACATTAGTATGTGTCGCCCATACAGTGTCCAGTTGTACAGGTGTTAACTATAGGCATAGTGGCTGTTCCATATTGTCTGCACCTCCTACATATGTATCTTACTGTACATATATCTGCGTGTGTATGTGTAGTCACATGTATATATATATATATATATATATATATATATATATATATATATATAGATATATATATGTATATATAGATATGTGTGTGTATATCTGTATCTGTATCCTGGGTACATTGATGGCTTCCACATATTACATGTCCTATGGGAGGCAGACTGGTAGTGTATTGCAGGACGCATGTGTTAGGCTGTGGGGGGATGCCTATTCGTACAAGACGTATAGTGTATGGGGCCTCTCAACCCCATTAATGGTGCATGTGGACATAGGTGTATTTGTTAATCTGCAATTGCTATCTACAGATGCATGGCCATATATACCTATATAGATATATTTATCTGCTAACAGATATATAAGAATATGTGCATAGATAGTGATATATATGTATAACGAGTTAGTAAAACAACATATATATTTATATATATGTATATCTATATATATATGGGTATGCTGTATCTGTTAAGGTTGCAATATATTTACACATGCAGACATCTAGATGTTGGTATACATTCTCTGTACTGTTGCATGACAGGACTGGCTGAGATGTTTCTGAAACTTTGAGCATCTGGGTATCTGTCATGGCTTAGTGGTACATCACTTTGTCTAGGGTGTGCAGGGGCCATGGTTTGGGCCTTGCAAGAGCTGTTTATTTTGTTGCTGGCCAAAACACGGCCCATTGGATAGAGAGTGATTAAGGCACCTTAACGCAGTTGTAAGCAGGTTTGCATGGGTTTGCATGGAGCTAAGCACTACCTATACAGGTTAAGCAATTTAGAAGCTAACTGAATGCATGAAATCTTAACTGGAGGTTAGCAGTGCTTACTGTTGTGCAAACCAACGCAAACCCGCTTACAACTGCTTTAAAGTGCCTTACTCACTCTTTTTCAAACGGGCTGTTTTCTGCCCAGCAACAAACAGCTCCTGCATGGCTCAAAACCAGGACCCTGTACACCATTCACAAAGTGATGTACCACTAAGACATGGCAGAAATGCATAATCATGATGTTTTCACATACATATCATCCAGCCCAGGTATACAACACTACAGGGAATGTATTCTGCCATGCAGATGTATTTGTGTGTGTATATATATTCATCTTTGAATGGATACAACATATCTATATATGTAGATATAGGCATAGAAATATATATAGAAATATATATATATATATATATATATATATATATATATATATGTATGTATATATATATATATATATATATATATATATATATATATATATATATATATATATATATATATATATATATATATATATATATATAAGCCAATAAATACATATATACATAAATACACATACATCCATAGATATATATGTGTGCATCCACATGTCCACATATATACAGCACTAGGAATGCATATATGTCAGCTTATATATGGCTCACCTTTCAAAGAGAGGAATCCATGTGTTCGAAATCTGGAAGGCCAAAAGTATGTTCTCAACATTGCACAATCTTGCAATACATGCATTGAATACGCAATGAGCGAATGTCGCTATGCATTCGCTCATTGCAGATTAGGCAATTTGGTAGCAGATGGCACTTTAGTGGGGATGGGGAATATTTGCTTATCCCCACTATAGTGCAAACTATGAGTTAGTATATCACAGTAGGGGGGTTGTGGGGGGCCCAGACACCCAGACAGAGGGTGCAGGGGGTATGCCACCTGGCATTGCGATATGTATTCCAACTTGCAGTTCGAGAGTCAGCGAAGGTACCTTTAGAACTGCTGCGTTTTGAATTGTGGTGCAGTAAGAAATGACATGTTTGTCCTTTCGGTTTGCAGAAAGGGCTTTTTGAAGGAATGACTGTCTCCCTGTCAAAGGTGAACACATATATATCAATACAGGTATATATGGACATGCATCTGAAGATGGAACTTGGAATGTAACCACAACATATATGTCCACATGCACCATTGATGGGTCAGTGAGACCCAAACAACATACATCTGGCATGGATAGGTACCCCCCCCCCAGCCAAACATGTCTGGCCTGCAATACAATACCAGCCTTAGCAGATCCCATAAGCAGGATTATACATGACAAGGGCAGTACATGTTAACAGTACTCCATCCCACCTGTAGGATGTCATGCTAGCATTACTAACATATCATGCAGTACAGTCAAGTGACATGTCATGCTTGGGGGAATGCCCTTGGCAGGTCCAGTAACTTGCTGGGATCCCTCATACGATCCAATAGGCCTACACCTGACAATGGATTCACCAGTGTTGGCAGGGAAGTCCACAAATCCACCATGTCAGCTGGGAACTACAACCCAATAGCCTGATGACCCTGGTCTGCAGGGACATGGAACATCTCAACAATGAACCCATGGCCAATGTCACTGGTAATCTTAACACACAGGACCCTGCCAATGTTGGACTTGTCAAAGGCAGAGAATACAATCTGAACCTGATATAACTCCTTTACTCAATCATGACAGGTGTAGATGAGAGTTAGGAGGTAATCAATGCCTATGTAGATCATAGCTGGCTTTTGTACACCATCCCACATGTAAGAATGTGCGTAGTTGTTAAGGGCTCTACCTCCGTTCACAGAATATGTTTCCACCAGGACTGCTTGGCATATGCCAACATTCCACAGGTATCATTCCATGGACATGCAGTCCTTCACAGGTCATAGATGTGTTAATGCCCTCCTCCACACTGTTGAGGTGTGCAGCACTATTGGGGTTGCTATAACTCACTGGGTGTGGCTGTTGTGGACATAACTGCCATTATTGCAGTTACTGTTGTGTCTACCCCCTCCTCCCCTACATAGCTGTCTGTATTACTGTACAGTGTATATAATGAGGTTGTTAATTGTTGTTTACACCATTCACAGCAGTTGAGCACCTCACACCCTCCTAAGGGTAGGGCTATGCCACTGGCATTGGCACACACATGGTACTTAGGTGAGGATCACAGTAGAGTGGGAAGAGGGGCATACACCCTGCTGTTAGCATGTTCAATGTCATCCACATTGCAGTCTGCATATATAGCACTGTGTGGTTGTGCCTATCCTGTCTTGGTGGGATTACATGTGCAACAGATGTGTCACCTGTACAGGGACATACCTCCATGAGTACAGTCATGTACCTGTACTGCATCCAAACCAAAGGCACTGTGTGTTGTACCCAGCCATGGCATGTGTACCACCCACTACACTTACTGGTGTCCACTGTAGAAGGCCTGCTGGCACCACTACACCCATCAGCCATATGGCACATGGACAAACACAACACAATCAAAATAGATACTGGTGACAACAATACAAAATTGTTAATTACAGCTATGATGCATCATGGCTGCACAGCTACACCTTCCAATATATTAGCATTTCACTTTACTGCTGACAACATGCTACACATAATTCCATTGCTAAACTGTTGTACAGTCACCCTGTGCATCAGCACCATGTTAACCTGTCCATGCATCAATGTTACTGATGTCAGGGAGTAGCACAGGTATCATCATATGCACAGGGTGTGTTGTTGGTTTGTCAGAGGCCTAGGCTAAGCCATACAATTGACAACATGTGTATGTGTGTGTGTGTGTGTGTGTGTGTGTGTGTGTGTGTGTATGTGTGTGTGTGAGAGAGGGGGCTGAGTACTGTTATGAGCCCCTAGTGATGTCGTGTGTGCAGGTATGTGGTTGCCCTAGGTTTGTTGTTTATGTGTGTGTGTCTGCATGCACACAGTTCCTCCATGTGGCTGCCCTATATGGGAATGGTGAGACAGCTGCAGACTGTACCTGGCAGGGTTTTCAGTTCACCGTCTCCAGTCACGGACACGGGACCTGTGCCTGGCAGGGGTGCTACAGGCAGTATCAGGTACAAAGCCAGACAGAGTACTGTCCCCAGAGTTTGACAGATGTCCACTGGATCCAGTTCCCTCCTGGGACTGGCCAGGGCCATGTGCACGTGGTCTGCTATGACAATCTGTGGATAGGCCCTCCACAGTGCTGGGGCTGGTACTGCCACTACGGGAGCAGTTATGACTGGTTGGACATCCACTGCGATCTCCAGCTGCTGGTGTTGCTGGCATACATCCATGTGGCCATCGCAACCATCCCACCCTGTCCTGACGCATGGACATGACATTGTGGATGAGAGCCAATGTCTCACCCCACTGTTTATCCATGACCTCGGTGTAATTATGGATGGCACCTGCTAGGTCACGGATGCTGTCAGTTACAGAGGTGTGATGAGCCCTCTGTGCCCTTAGACCCTGCCTGGTGTACCGTTCCATTCATGCCTCTGCCTCCATGACAGTCTGGTCTGGAACATGCGTGTGGTTGAAATAGATGTGGCACATCTGCCAGGGGCATGATGACCAGCAGTGCTCCAATGAGCATCCCTGAACATCTGCCTACATGATACCCCACCAGACATCTGGCTATGGCTGCTGTGTCCTGACACACACATGCCATAGATACCACACTGTCCTGTCTAATGCCAACCATAGGCTGTCCCTCAGCTAAGACCAATGGTGATGAGGTATGTAGAGGCAGTGTGACTGTGTGCATGGATGGGGTGGATACGTGTGGGTTGTCAATTGGTGGCCTAGCAGCAGCCCCTGATGACCCTGCCTATGCCTCAACACACCTATCCTCATGGTCACTGTCTATATCAGTGACATCAGATTCCCTGCGGGAGGGACCCAGCCCCACCTCGCCACCTGTGAGGAGAAAACAGGGAACAAACTGTAAGACCTGTACACCACCACTAAACAGTACACACACACACACACACACACACACACACACACACACACACACACACACACACACACACACATGTGTGCAGACATGGCCACACACACAGACATACACACATGCAGTTGACAGACAGGACAACCCATACACTCCACCAGACAGCACCTAAAGAAAACTCCATCACCCACATAACACACACAATAGTAGGTGATTGTACAGTACAGTATCACACACAAACCTGTAATTACACACGTCAGCATGCAGAATATGTGGTGCTCAACAGCATGCAGTGCAACTGTAATCAATCCCCGTTACCAACATTATACATGGCTGTGATGCATGGCTTCTGTTAGCAGGTGATGGCCCTCCCCCTGAAACACACTGCACCCATGTCCACAGCAATGCTGTGCATCTGTTCAGCACCCTGGCATGTACTGTGCAGATACCTCACAGGTGTGCACACCATTGCAGGATGTGTATCTGTGTGTCAGTTATGTTTCCTCTGCTGCTCACAGCCTCTGTGTGTTTCTGGATTATATGTGGACACATGTTCTGTGAATGCCTGATGTGTATTCACAGATGTCATCATCAGTGGTGCATGTATGAGTGATAGAATACCATTTGACCAACCACAAACACAATGTACTGTACCTATTGTGAGTGTAGACACCATTATTGACATGGCACTCTCTTTCATGACATGCCATGGCCCAACACTACTGCATATGGCAACACTACACATACCTGATATGTGACAAATGACCTAGGCAGTCAATTGCATTACAAGCCATATGTGTCAGTTGTGCAGATGCTCATTGGGATGCATACAGTTTGTGGGTGCATATGTGTGCACACACATATCATGATGATGTGTAGCAATAACTGCTATGTGTACTACTGCAGTCACAATACCTGGCAAGGGTATAGTAGCATGTGTCATCATCATGAGCCAGTAGTTGGTCAGTCAGGCCTGCAAATGTTCCCCAAACCTGCATGTTTGCATGCTAAACACATGCACAGCCCTTGGAGGTCAGACAGTACCATCACCACTGCTGTGGAGTCAGAGTTATGTCTGCCACACTTCATGATTTTGACTGTGTGCATATACAGCCATTCTCAGTGGGTTTATCTCTCCCCTCCAGTGCACTGTTGTGTTTCAGGGTGACACACCTTCACCATCTCCTGCTACATTGCAAATGCTCGAATCTGTTGCCTAAATGTGTGTCATATTGCAGTATCTCAAACTAGGAACACCATGTGTACTGGCATATTCCCTGCCAATGCAGGGCAAACATGCATGTGCGCACTGGCACCAGCATTGTATAGATGGGGATGTCATCCCTGGGTTGGGGTGAGGTGTGGATTGTGCAGCACATGCATCATAACTGCAACTTCCTGGACTTCCCCAACATGGTGCTGGTACATCAGAACACATTGCAATACATGGCTTTGGCAATGTCCCGCCATTATGCAGGTCATATCTGTATTGAGCCCTGGCCGATGTTGCCTGTGGTACACATAGGTTCATAGGTGAGTACTGGTCTATTGATCCTGGGGCCTACATATGCCTAGCCACAGGGGTTCCCAGCCATGCACCACCCAATAATGTTATTCCTTTGTGCTCCTGTCAGGCTGTGGCACAGACGTACTACCCAGGGCAAATTCCCCATTCCCCATCCAGTTGTCAAGTGTTTTTGTAAAGAGGGCCAATAAGTAGCATTGCCTGACATGAATGGGTAGTCTGTTCCAGAGTGTGGGAATTCCCCAGAACAGGACCCTATCCCTCCAGTATGTTCTGTGTAATATGTTGATGAGGTTTAGGACCCTGTAGCTTGTGTTTGCAGAGGGAGTAGGATTCCTTTATGTGTAGCATGTTCAACTGCTCTGTGTTTGACATAGCTGTGTATGTTAGGCAGATGTCAGCTGTGCCTGGTCAATGTGCACTGGAGTGTAGCCACAGTTGTCTGATATGGTCTGTGTATTGCATGTGTTTGAGGCTGGTAATCCCATTAGTGAGGTGTGTGCTCTGTCAGTGAACATGTACAGCATGCATTATGGGTAGGTGTGTTAGATGTATACATGGCCTACACCCTAGCTATGACATGCACAGTGAATTGCCAAGCATAACCTTAAACCATACTCACCAGCATCCAGACTCTGCCTTGCTGGTATCCCAGATGTACCTACATTGAGATAAGATAGAGTTATGCCAGTGGCCACAGGGTGGGTGCAATAATACAGTAAAACAACAGCTGAAGTTCACAGTACTATAGATTATGCATAACTGCTTATCAGTGCTACACAGCAACAGACTCCACATCTCACATATGCATGATCTAACTGTACAGATGCATACACAACACTGCTCTACTGATATGCCCTGGTACCTTACCTGCATGCTCCATGTCTGGTGTGTGTGTAGCACCCACATCCATGACTGTATATGTTTGTAGCTCTTGTGGGTGGGCAGGTGCCACAAGGCTCATGAGCAGCTCCTACACTCTGGGGAGGGGGAGATGGATGTTATGGCCCCTCCCTGTTGCAAGATGGTCACCCGGCATGGCAGTTTCATGGCGATGTACATGGCAGAGCAGGTCACTACAATGATGGTGGACCTGCTCATATGTACAGCTGTGCATCCCCACCTCATTTACCCTGCTGACCACATCATTCCACAAGGTGGTCTGCTCATACTGGTCCTGGCTTGTCCTTGAGAACAGCAGCTGGTAGTGCTGGATGATGCTGGTGAGTATTATGTCATCCTCAGTGGCACTGTAAGCAGGATTTCTTGGGTGCGCCATAGTCCCTGAAAGACATAAAGATGAAAATATGTCTGAGCAACTCATATGGCACAGATACCATAATACAATACACATATCTATCTCCCACCACAATATCAGCTCCAACTTAATGTTCACAAAACGCAAGGGGTATGTCTCCGGTTTATCTGCCATTGGGACATATATTGTATTGTACAACACTTTCTGCTATGTGTTTATAAGCATGCTCCCTGTGGGGACACTAGAGTTGCTGGACTGTTACAGAGTATTTCACCTACATGCCATTGTCACTGCCACTATGTTTCCACATATGCATGTGGTATGCTTGCTATGTTATTGCTACACATTTGCCATTCTGTGTTATTGGGGATATCTATGTATGCTGTTGGACATGTTCTGGGATTGTGTGGACTATTACAACCCACATATGTTCCATGACAGTTACACAACAGTATGTGTAGGGGTTATTTGCCAGCAGGAACACCACACCCACCTAATGTCCACATGTTACCAGTCCACATCACATCCGTGACCCATCATGGAACCTCGTTATATACTTTTCCGGCACTACCTTTATGTGGCACCACCTCAGGGGTTGGTCCCTCCCCCCCCATGGAGCACACACAGACATTTGTCTGTCACCTACAGTTAGATCCAGGGTCTGGTGCATAGGGAGCTCCACAGAGACATGGTGTATGTGCTACATCACCTGGAGGCATGCAGTACACATACACAAGGTTATACATGCATGTTCCTCCTGCTCAGGCCACAGCCCAGGCACCTTTATGACCATGTAGATGCTGTCGTGACTGTCCATGGGTGGGAACCATATTCCCTTTGTTCCCATATTGGGGCTCAATGGCCTCCACATTCCAAATGAAACTACCCATCCACAGTGTTAAACCACCACGTGTCATATACCAGCCCTGTATGCTGTCTTGTTTGTCACCCAACCAAACCTACATGCCAATATGTGCCTACTACCCTTCACCAACATATATATCCCACCTTCTCAAACAATTGCGATGTGATCTCAACATGGGTTACACAACACATTCCACACTCCATTTTTCAGCCATGTACTGGTGTGTAAATATGATTTTCTCACACATGTCATGGCAGGGGACATGTATTGACATTATATATATATATATATATATATATATATATATGTGTGTGTGTGTGTGTGTGTGTGTGTGTGTGTGTGTGTGTGTGTGTGTGTGTGTGTGTGTGTGAGTGTGTGTATATACCTATACGTGTCAGTATTGTGTATATGTGTGTATGTGTCTCTTTATATATATATATATATATATATATATATATATATATATATATATATAGACATACACAGCTGTGAATATGCATCAATCACACATATATGTATCTGTATGTGGGGTGCATACAACATCTGGTCCACACTCTTGTAACTCTCTTTACTTCACAGCTGAACTGTTCTGCCTTGCTGCAACACAGACAGGTGTCACATGTGAACACAGACTAACATTACAGGGATATATATGGTGACAGATTTTAGATAAGCATATTATGCTGCTATGGCAGTTGGGCATGCTATGCTACACTTTAACATGACTGTCCTGTCGGTGTTGTGGTCTCACACCCATGCGTCTATCATGGCAGTATTAATACCACCACCAGCAGTTGGCTACAGTAATGTACAGAACACAGGTATCATGGGTCACATTTTTGCCATTCACTGCTGATCTGCACAGTTGACAGGTATGTCCCACTGCCCACAGGGATTGACACTATTGTCCAGAGCAATTGTTGAGCAGAACATCATTACAGAACAAGTACTGATGGCACATATATATAATTTCACATTATACATTCTATTATTTTATGCCATATACTACATACAAGTAAATACATATCTGTTTCACATACCTTTTATGTTTTTTCCGCTGTAACAAACTTACTTTTATTAAAGTTGTAATTTTTTCTCTCTCTCTCAGTCTCTCCAGTAGAGAGAGTGAGCTGGTTTGAATGGATTGCAACATGCTTTTGTAGGTATTGTATATAATCAGGTGATGGCCTCTGCACCAGTCAGTGTCCACCAGTTGCTAATTGCATGCAGCCTGCTGTGTAGTACTTCAAATAACCAATGTCATGGCAACCCTGTACTATAAATTGCTGACTTCTGTGGGCGTTGTCTCTTCACCTTTCCAGTATGGATGACATTTTTCCTGTGTGTGGACATCAGTGTTACAGACATCAGGCAGCAATACGTCTTAGAGCAGAACCTGCAGACACAGGCCAAATACATTTTTGGGTAAGGTTCCAGACCTACAGACAATGTGAGTAGTGTTGTTGTGTGCATTGTATCTTGCTGGTCTTACAGGGTTTCTGCGTACATGGTAGTTTTGCATGGAATGTTGTCTGTCTGCATAGCTCTCAACTGTGGGCCTATCCATATCATACCAAGTGGATTGGCTGTTAGGTTTTGTCTGTGCACCACATTGTCCCAGATATATCAGTGGCATTCTTTCTGTTGAGTGCTATCAGTACATGGCTACTTCCGCTTGTATTTCAATGTCGTATTCCTGCATAAGGGTATGCTGCAACAAATCCTGTAACACCAGCAATTTCCGGGGTATGTAACAGCAATAATGCAAATATGGCCCTTTGTTCCTGCCTCTGTCCTCCACATATATGCCAGTCTTTGTCCTGCTGTAATACAGAAAGGGGTTGTTAGGTAATGGCCTATTGTTATTTACTGCTAGCATTACTACTATCATCCTAGTCATGTCATGGACTCCCAAACCAACTGTGGGCCAAGTCCATATATATGGGGAAAACAGCCGGAGAAAACATATGTGCCCTTGTACATTCCAGAGGTAAGTGTGTGGTACACAGTGTTCCTTGCCCTTGTACAACCTTTTATGGGGGAGGGTCAATGCCATTAACCTAGGCTGTGACACCTTTTCAGGGATATAACTGTTAAGATAAGGGTCATTCAGTGTGATAGTGAGATGTTAGGTTAAGCAATGTTATATACAAGATACTGTGACATTAACACAAGTGCTACTTTTCCACCTAGGGCTTGACTACAGGGGGTAATTGCAGGCTGCAGAACTACATCTGTAATTGTTGATTGTTACGTATCTTGAAGGCAAATCCTGTGTCTACTGTTGTACTAACTGAAGGCCTTGGCCTGGACAGCATAGTATGGTATATATCCACATTGCTTGCATCTACTGTTTTGTGTGGGCCTTGCATTCTTCACTGATTACATATTTCAAAATGTATGTGGTGTACGTACTGGCATACATTAATGTATAGTACACAAATAAAGGTTATCTGTGTATGCATACCTGTGTGTCGTGTCATGTCCTTTGAATTTTAGGTGGGTATATGTTTAATGTCAGTATTCTCATTTGTGGGAATGGTTGCCAGACTTCACATTTCACAGGTGGCAGTTAAAGGCCTTGTGGCTGAGGGATATACTTTGCACCCAGTACTTCCACACTACTTCAACATATGTATGGCTACTAATACCTTTTGTCTGTGTATATGTGTATGTCCCTATATATATCTCATATAGCTATATATAGATTATATATATATATATATATATATATATATATATATATATATATATATATATATATATACACACACACATATAGCTGTCTATCTGTCTACATTTACAGATATATATATATATCTGTCCATATGTCCATGCATGTTCGGCTCATATTTTGGCCTGTACCTCATTCTCTTGGCAATTGACATGGACGATCGCAGCACTGAAGTCAGTAACTAGTGCCGACACTTTTGTGTTTCAGACTTCATCTCCTTCTACATATGTGTTCTAATACATATAACTGTGTAAATAGCAACATGTTAAGTGTATTAGAGCATTAGTTGACATATATCCCTATTTGTACCCACATTGTGGCTGACTTTGTCCAGACTTCCTGCATTAACAGGTTGTGTGGTATGATATTACTATATTTTCTGTACAGTTGACTGATTGCGCTGGATGATATGTTTGTGAAAACATCAGGTTATGTATATCTGCCATGGTTTAGTGGCACATCAGTTGATGTTTGGAGTGCATGGTCCTGGGTTTGAGCCTTGCAGAAGCAGTTTATATTGTTGCTGGGCAGGACACAGACCTTTAGATACAGAGCGATTAAGGCACTTTAAAGCAGTTGTACTTGGGTTTGCGGGGGTTTGTGTGGAGGTGAGCACTGCTAACTGCCGGTTACGGTTTCTTAGACTCACTTAGCTTCTAGATTGCTTATCCTGTGTAAGTAGTGCTTACACCAGCGCAAACAAGCTTACACCCACTTACTGCTGCTTAAAAGTGCTTACTCACACTTACCCCGCATTAATTTCTTTAAAAGAAAGGAAAAAGGGGTGATAGGAAAGTGGTGAAAAAGGGGCTCAAAGAGGGAACACAGTAGGGAAAATAGCTTGGGATGTGCAGGAAGGGTGTTGGGAAGGTCCATAGCTGTCCATTTTTTGTACAGCAACAGCTGTGCATATACACTGAATTTGGAGGTAGATTTGGACCCTCAAACCACTGGGAGAGGTGTGAGGACAACATAAATTCATTGTGATGCCAGTTACACCACATTACATTTGTCCAGTGGACACGTGTGCAAAATGGACAGCTATGTATGGGGCGAGATTTTTTTGTGGGAACAGATTGCCCTTTTTTTTTCAGGTGAGAATGGGATGTTGGGGAGGGGTAGTAAGTATATTTAGGGAGGTAGGTTGGGTAGGTTAACAGACAAGACAAACAAGATGCATACAGGGGCAGTATATGACACATGTGGGGGGGGTTAAACACCTTGATGGGGAAGGGTTTTGGGATATCGGAAGCCCACAAGCCCCCTAGTGGTAACAGTGGGACTGAGGTCCCCACCCATGGGCAGTCACCACTGCACCTTCACAGCCCCAAAGGTGGCTGTTTTGGGGGCTAAGCCGCAGAATGAACCTGACTCTCTAGTTGCGACACACGGCCCTCAAGCTGGCATAGAAGATCACTGAACTGCTCTTTTTTTGCTCTACCCACCATGACCCATACCTGGCGATGAGTGACAGGTCCCTGTCTGTGCCCACCTCCATGGGGGGCCCATCCCCTGAGGTGGTTCCACTAGAAGGTGGTGCAGGACCAACAGACAGGGATGTGCAGGGTTGGACCCCAGACATGCTGGTGCCCGGTGCCTTGGCCAGCTGAGGTGGGACGCTGGGACTGGCCTTCCCAAGCATGTTATAGTGTTTAGATTTCAACATCATATATGGGTTAGTAATGGTCAATACATTCCAGGGTTAGATAATACAGCATGCATAGATATTCCCATTAACCCAGACACCAGATACGGAACAGTTGCATAGCAAACAGAACACATGCATATATGGGACCTCAGTGGTAATAAGAACAGCATGCAGGTACGTTGATGACACAATGTGGGAATAATTCAATATGGCACATGCATGGGAACCATTAGAATATTTATCAAACATTTGGCCATTATCAGTGTCAGTACATACAAGTCGGGGTGGGTATGTTGATTATTGTTGGAGATAAGGCCGGGGGAGATAAGGATGTCAATTAACAAGCAGTATATTCCTGTATGCACCATTACTTTCCTAGTCAGTGCTGTTATCTGTACCTTACATGTCTTACTACACTACCCTATAGACTTATACAGGCCACTGATATGGTTGTCAACATCATTACACATGAACTGGTTTTACCTGCAGTATGCACCTCTTACCTGGTATACTTGTGGAGGGCATGTTTGTTAACACTGACTAACTGTTTGTACACATACACCCAGAATCTGGGTTGATGTTTTGCACTATGCTATCCAACTCTTTCTGCACAGACTCTGGCCATGTGTTGACCACATGCTGGTGTGCCTGGACATCTCTAGAATATTGCCCTCTTCCACCTTTAGTGACCTGACACACACATATACATGCTTTCCTACATGGTTATATTATGTAGCACAGTGTGGGTGACAGTGACCAGTGATACTTTATTATTTGGAGTAACTGCAACACTCACAATCCCCTACAATACCAGGGTGGACAGTACCAGTACAGGTTATATTGCTCTGTATTTCTCAGCACATTGCTCATATCCAGCATACCTGTGGGGACAATGTTTGTTAGCACTACCTGCCTGTTGCCACAGAAAGTTCCTGATTACACATTAGTATTCTGCACATACAATTCACTCTGTTACTGCACACACTCTGGTCACAGCTTGACAACATGGGAATGTAGATAGGGCATACTTGCAATATTACTCTCCTAACGGTTTTGGGGGTATACTACAGTGACAGGTGTGTTCTCATAATGGTTGACAATCACTTGTATTGCCTGTTTGCTGGCTACACATCTGGGATCATCCCACAGACTTACCAGGGGGACAGGGGGACAGGCAGCAGATATGGGCACATATACTGGACATTCTGGCCTCATGTGTGCAGTTGAGGGTTATGAACAGGTATGCAGTCTAATTCCACTCCCAGGATTCAGATCATGGCTGTGTCTGCTACAACTTAAACACTGTCCATCACAGCTGTGTCTGCTATATTGCTATTGCTGTATATCTCCAATCTGCTTTCTGTCTTATTAATCCCCTGTGCTTATGCATTATGACCTTGTATAACAACACTCTTATACACATTTCCTACACAGTTATGTGTTGAAGGACTGTGTGGGCAACAGTGATGTGTAACCCCTCATTATTCAGAGCAACTGCATATCATTCTTGTATTTCTGGGCACCGTGTTGTTATCTGACAAACCTGTGGGAGGAATGTTTATTAGCACTACCTGCATGTTCCCACACACAGTACTAGGTTCCACATTACTATTATGCACATACATCTCACTCTGTTACTGTACACACTCTGACCACAGCTTAACAAGTTGGGGTGTAAATGGGACATACGTGGCTTCTTAGCCACATAACGTATTGGAGAGTTGCTAGTGTACCAGATTTTTGTCATAGATGTGTGTCAATCAGTTGTATTTCCTGTTTGCTGCCCATACATCTGGGATCATCCCACTGATTTCCCAGAGGGACAAGTTGATAGGCAATAGATATGGGCCACTTTAATAGACATTCTGGACATATCTGTACAGTTGTGGGGTATGATTCTGTATGCAGACTACTACCGCTGGCAGGATTCGAACCGTGGCTGTATGTGCTAAATAAAACAACACTTCACATCTTAGTTACATGTGCTATTTGGTTTTTGTTAGCTGCATTTTTCCTGTTTACTGTCTATGTGTCTCTCAGTTGTACTAAATGGCCTCTGTTGATTACACCTGTCATATACAGGCATTCCTACACATTTGATTTATGGTGCATGGTGTGGGTAACAGTGCTTAATACAACAGTACTATTACATGATTGCAAATCTACATTAACATATGATACCAGAATATAGATATACAGTCCAGCAGTTGGACCTGTTTTGTCAGGGTATTACACTTTTATTGCTATACTAACAATATGAGACTATTCCTTCCATATTCTCTAGTGTATGCAGTACTTGCCTTGAACAATACAGGTTTTATACTAGCAACTACTTTACTACTACTTTTATTGTTATTTCCTATGACAGTAAAAGCATGAGTATTACTGACCTGCCTCGCATCGCAACCGCACCAGGCGGCTGATGTGGGCCTCTTGGTTCACAGCCCGCTCCATTGCAGCTGTGGGGGACATAAGAGGAATATTTAGCCATACATATTCATGATATACCTGAGCTGGCAATTATTACACACATACTGGGGTGATATTTACACATGACTGGTACATCTCCTGCCGCTCTAGCCTCTTGGAGCCACTCCTCCAAGAGGTCCCCCTTACGCCACTTCAGGTTGGCTTAGTGGTGCCTGACCTACTCACCAGTTCGGGGTATGCCAGTTGCACTGGTGATGTTGCGGACGAGACAGTCCCAGGCCTCTGCCTTATATTGGGAGCCCTGGTACTGGCCTTGCAGCAGTCTCTGTGCATGGTCTTTAACTAGGCATCCAGCCATGACCTTGGACTCCTGGATGCACCAGCGCTACACCCGGAAGCACACTCCTTCTCCCCTTACTGCCATATTGCCTGCAAGGGGAAGCTACAACCAGTTATGAGCTGTGTTCCCGCCTCTTTGGTTTAGGTAGGGCCAATTTCCCACACTTTTCTGTGATTGGTCGGTTTTGAAAAGGCTAAGCTATGGGCACACCTGCCTACCTAAGGTTGGCACTGTTTAAGGAGATATACCAATGGGCAGATTGAATTGGCTCCCTTACACATTGCTTACACTTACTACGTTGAGCTGTGCTGCAGTTAGCATTGCTTAATAGTTAATTAGCACTAAATTTGCCTTTTGGCAGTGATTTATTATTCATTACAGGTTATATATGTGTCTGGTATCCATGATTCATGTGTACAAAACAGTGTAAGAAACTTCTCTGTGTGGAAGATTTTCAGTCCATATATTTCTAGTTAATCACTGTATATTAATCAGATCAGACAATAGTGGTAGAAGTAGCGAACGTAAACTCGTCAAGTCAAAAAGTAATAATTACTTTTTGACTTGACGAGTTTACGTTCGCTACTTCTACTACTATTGTCTGATCTGATTAATATACAGTGATTAACTAGAAATATATGGACTGAAAATCTTCCACACAGAGAATTTACACTGTTTTGTTTTTAGACCCACTACACTTTAGTGGGTTGTTTTGAGACTTCGGGGATACCACGGAGATTACTTGTTTTTTCATGATTCATGTGTACATACACTGTATGGGGACTTGGGGACTTCTACACTTTATTACAATAACACCTCAAATCTATGCTTACTGCAGTACTCCAGTTCACAAATTTATGTTCTGTGGCAGGTTATACATCACAATGTTCATAGATTCAGTTCACATGTTTGATTTGCTTTTCCTGTGTTGAGGATTAGTTTGCTGATACCTCATTTGTATGTATTGCTATGATGGCTTAGTGGTTAACTTCTGTAACTGTGGTGTGTAGGGTCCTGAGTTTCAGTCTTGCAAAAGCTGTTGATTTTGTTGCTGGGCAGAACATGGGCCGTTGGGTACAGAGTGATTAAGGTACTTTAAAGCAGTTGTAAGCAGGTGTGCACGTGTTACGTGAAGCTAAATTATGCTAACCGCCGGTTACAGTTTCTTACACTCACTTAGCTTCTACTTTGCTTAATCTGTGTAGGCAATGCTTACCCCTGCACAAATGTACTTAAATATGCTTACTAGTGCTTATATATGCTTACTACTGCTTATTTCTGCTTAAACCTGCTTACTAGTGCCTTATTCATTATGACACTGACACTTCACATGTGCATTCAATGCAGTACTCCAGTTCACATTTAAATGTTATTTAGTAGGTTATACAGCAAAAATATTTAAAGAAATGTTCATATACAGATTTCACATGGAAAGTGGTATGTGCTGCAGTGGGACTCAAACTGGGAATGTCTGCTAGTTAGGCAGATGCTCTGACCACTACACTATTGCTGTGCTGTTTCATTTACATATATCTTCCTTGTTATCCTCTTCAGCCTTTTAAGCTGCTTTAACCATAGCTAAATGATGGGCACACCCACGCAAGGATGGTTAGCTGTACTCGGAGTTAAAAAAAAAAAGGGTTTCTTCTTTTTATATTTATGTCCTATTGCTGTTATACACATGGGGGATTGTTGGTGGTGATATGCGGACACCTATGAGTGGTCTCGCTCATTTATTCACACTTCCTACTGTTCTACTTTGCAGTGGCATGTTTATTCTGAGAGCTCTGTTCTCAGACACGCCCCCTGCACTCGTTCACGCTCTGTGTAGGATTAGGAGTTCAGGCAGCGTGCCTTCATTAATATGCATGGCACGCTGCCATCCTCCTCCTAAACTGCCGCTTCCGTGCAGGACTAGACTAGTCCTGCACGGAAGATTAGTAAATCCAGGGGGAAATGTACATTTTGACAATCATATACTACAACTGTAAGTACTGCATTTAGAACTGGACATTTGATTTTGGGAGGTTTTATGTGGTCATCATCATAGGAGATTAGTTATCTTTTAGCATCGGGAGCTAGGTATTTGATTTTATGAGGTTTTGTTAGTTGGGCATCAGTGGAAATTACTTACCTTGATATGAATAATAATTCCAATAGTCAAATGCAATACAATTGTTTTACATACTTAAGGAAACCACTTAAGTCTTTGACAGAGAGACAGAGACATACAGACAGTGAGAGGGAGAGAGAAAGAGACAGAGAGACAGAGATATGTGACTGAGAGAGAGAGCATATGTGCATCTCATCAAAATAGCTAAGGTAGTAAGATTAGCTATGAAACAAATAAAATCACTCTCCTTATTTTTAGCCTTGCATAGTTACTTAGATGTGATTTTTTGTTTACCTTTACTGTCCTGACTGTTCCTATGTTGTTTGAATAATTATATATAAACTGCAATGTGTAGAGTATAAATATGTGTTCTAGTAATGTACTACTTACAGTATGTATTAATACTAATTGTAAAATAAGTTGGAAAAACTGGCCAATCAAATTGCTAGATACTTGTGTATCAAATATGCCCCACCTATGACAAAAAGCTAGTGGAGGACACCTGTTCTTCACATTCACTCACCAATTCCTACTCCCTCACAGCCTTCCAAATCCAACAAACTGACTCTATCTTGAAAAGTTATTTAGTTAAAAAATAAATGAATAATCACAGGAAATACCCTGGGGTTGGGATGTCACTTTAACACTGGTGGCTAACTCTGCCGTGCTTGTTCTTCCATACCACATTCTAGCACCTACGGCTAATTTGCAGTGTTCAATACACCTACTGCATGTCTTTGGAATGTAGAAAGAAACCAGAGCACCCAGAAGGACCCCACATGAACACAGAGATGACATGCAGATTCCACACAGAAGGCAGCCCAATCAAGAATCGAACTGGAGAACCTCTTGCTGTGAGGTGACAATGCTATTTGCTGCAGCACTGTGAAATGATGTAAAAGCAGTTACAACAGCAACAGAAAATAGCCACTCAAATCAAGAAGTCAAATTACACATTACTACAGAAACATACACACACACACACACACACACACACACACACACACACACACACACACACACACACACACACACACACACACACACACACACACACACACACACATACACACACACACACGCACACACTCATACTCAGTAGGAAGAATCTGCCAGGCATTCTTTGACCTAAGTGGTAAATTTGAAGATACAGTAGACAAAAGTAAAACAATGCATGGATACAAAATGGATATTTAAAGAGAAATAAAACACACCATCTTCATAAAACAAAGCCCGTCTCTCACTCTCTTCAAAAATAATTTGGACAAATGGATGGGAAACTGTAAATTATTGACTCCCAGGGCACTGCCTACATCCTTTAAGGATAGAGTCAGTCTGTAAAATGACTAAGGGCCCAACACCCAAAGACCCACTAGTCTGATACTAGCCATCCCATATCTGGGGAATTATAGTGTATGAACGCAAAATAATTTCACTGAAGGAAATTGTCCCCTGAAGCTTTCCTTGCTTGGTAAACTGGTTAAAAACTAAAATCCAAAAAGGCTGTTTGAGTCAGTGTAGGAATCAACAGTAGCTCAGATAGAGCACCAAGTAAAATCCGTCTGCTGCCAATAATTATTAGTTTAAAAAGTAAAGGACAATTAGTCTAAAAATTCGGAGTCTAAAAATCACTGCAATCAGTTTCAAGTACTAAAAATAAAAAATGAAGAGGTCAATGTCCTTGTATATTTAAAACATCTTTATTCAGCCTTCTCAGTGACTTGGTAGGTGAGCACATTTAGTTTTAATGGGTTACAGTTAGGTCTCTTGTATTTATTCTTAATGATCACAAACTCATAAATATGCAGCTTTACAAAATCACATTCTAATTGGTCAAAAGGGTCTGGACCTGGAAATTCATAGGCTGGATCATTCATTGTACATGATTGGTGGTGAGAGTGGGTTTCTGCCAATTAAAAATGGTGCTGGTAATGCGGCTGTGTTAAACTGCCATAGGTCTAAAATGTTAGATGTGTTAATAAAGGCTGCAAGATTGTGCTTATCAAATGAATCTCTGGCTCAGTATTCCTGTATAAGATTTTTTAAAAACTTAAAACTTCGAAGCTGGCCTGTTTTTGTGTCTTGCCATGGCATAAGTGACTAAGGCCATGCCAAAAGGGGATAAAATGTGTAAGCAAGAATAAATGTGCCAATAAATGTGGCAGAAAGATTGCGTTTATCATCTTCTTCTAGATTGCTAAGGGGTGAATAGAGGAGACTGAGGGGGTATGAATTCCTGGGCCAAAATGGATATGGATTGGTTTGGAGTTCATACTTTAAAAATAAAGTTAAAACTGCTAGCATCATACAGGATTCCACATGTCCATGATTATTGGAGAATGATCTAATGGCAATTAAATATTTAACCAGTATACTAGTCGAATATGAAGCAGGGGGGGGTCTCAGAGTTAAGAAGCATAAATCGGGTTAATTATTATGGGTGTGCTTTGCTCAAATTCTGGTTAAAATTAAATAACAAATAAGAAAAATACAATGTAAAAACTTCAAATGGAGCTTCATTAATCACCGTGGGTCTAGTGGGGTTGACCTGGAACAAGGAATAGCTTCTTTATCTATGTTTAGTCATACGGAACTAAGAGGGATTTGCTGTGGGAATCAATTGTTGATTTCTGGCAGAGGACTGGATTTTTAAAATGTTACATTCATAAAACCTTAATTATTGTTGTTCGCTTTTAGTTGCATTATCAATTTCTTTGTACTGAGCTCAGCGAGGGTGTCACCTGGGGAAATATTTCATTCGTAGGCTATATGTTTGAGTAGAGGCCCTGAGGGTGTGTGGTCCTGGGATCTGAGTTAAGGTGACTGGTCAAGGGAAGGAGGGTATCTAGAATTTTGTTGCCTACAGTTAGTGCAGTTTTGGTAGCTCTTGGGTGAGAAAAAGGGATTGGTGGAAACATAAGTAATCCAAGCAATGGTTGTGTTAAGCATAATGCATCATGAATGAAGTTAAAAATAATAAAAAATAAATCTTTTTCCAAATGCTGTTGTAAATTACTTGTTAGAATTCATTTAATCATTTTTAAACTTGTGCCCCAGTGCAATTGGGAAGACAATAGAGTGTATATAACAGGGCTATTACAAGGATATGAACGCATAAACTGTAAAATTAACCCTATAGTAGCTTAACCCACCTGTTCCCTTACCATGCATGTTAATATGAGGGCCCGTTTACACAAGTGGAGCCTTGAAGAATGAGTTTGATCTATAATGAGGGTGGTTGTGAAAGATGGAATAATACAAAAAAAAAGGAGGAACACCACTGAGGGGTTAGGCTATGATTGATCGTAAAGTCCGAAAATTAAGTTTGACCATTTATGTCTTATCTTAAAAATGCACCCAATGTGGAAGATCATGCTGTTTTGTATTAGAACATTACCCCACCAGATGTGCAGTAGCAAGGACTGCCCAAACCCCACCCAGCACTTTGATCATGATGTTTATTTTGAAAAGTGCTTTGAATAAACATGGGAAAACCATCCTCAGAAAGATGAGTATGCTAAACATTGTAATTATTTCAATATAAAGCCTTTTCTCCCTTATTTGCTGGTACCAGGATTTCCAATTTGCAGTGATCAAAAGCTTCAATAAATTACATCTTACACTACATAATTTGGCAGAAAGTGTACTTACAAAAGCTCTACCAATCCAAACAGATTTACCTATTCAAACGAACACAGAATATGCTGCATTTATGCAAAGTATTACACTATTACATTGAAAATTACAATTCTTTAAAGGGGAGGGGTGCGGACGCATAATATGCTGCACGTATAAAGACTATTGCACAGACTTAAAATTCGTATTCTGTAAAGGTGCGGGGTATAGGCGGCAACCGTTCTGGGATGTCTTTTTTATTGCATTTACTGTATGTATTTATTGTCCCACTGCCTCAGAATATTGCTTGTTGCTTTATCTCCAGAAAAATGCTTAAAGAAAGGTGGGGGGTGCAATGTGGCTTGCTCATCCGGAAAAAGCAATTACTGCACAACATTAAACCAAAGAAAGGTGGGGGGGTGCATGGGTTATGGGCATGGACTGCAAAATAGGAACTTGTGGATACTGCACACATACTGCCCTTCTAAACCACTTCTTACCGTACAACACAGTATGTGGTTAAGTACAAAGTGACAAAGCAAGTCAGACACCCAGGACATGCAGTGCTTTCGATGGTACACTTATAAATGTAGAAAATGAGGATAAATTTATTTAATCTCTGTTTTACATATCGTGTACTAAAACCTATAGTAACTCTAATTAAAGATAACATAAAAAGCATGAAGCCTGTGTTTAAAAATGGCCAGAGAATGAATATTCACAATGGATATTCACCATCTCACTGTATAATCTGCATGGCTTGTCACTCAGCCCTGTCTATCATGTCAGACACATCCATTCCTGCACGAAAATTGTGGTGGGGTAATGTTCTAATACAAAGCCAATTGTGCATACATGGGTTTGGGGTCTAGTTAGTCTTAAATCATTTGCCGCTAACTACTACGGGTCTTATACACTACGGGTCATATATCAATATATCGAAAAACATTAAATTAAATTAATAAGTTTCCCGCTGCTGAGTGAAGTTTACTGTTGTTACCTTATAGCACTATCGGGTGGGGAAAGGGGGGAACCGATTAAAGCAGGAGCTAAACATAAATTGCTAGCTGGGTGGAACATTAGTTTGAGATGAAATACCTTAGAGTATGTTAATCTACAATATTATGCGGATAAGTGTGGCCATGTGATTGGGAAAAGGGGGCTGGGTGGGGGGATTTATTAAAAGGGAAAAGGAGTTTGTGAAAACTGCTATTCAGTCCCAATTGCATGAAATTAGCCTACTAGCTCCTTTCCAATTATATGGAAGTGCCAAATAATTTAAAAAGGAAATAAAACTATGCATGTCCAACATTAACAATCAATAAAGAACCAACCTTGTCATGTTAGTGTGATGATCCAGGCCCTTGGTTTCCATTTGCCGAGATGTAAAAAAATAAAATAAAAAATAGTGCTCTCAGGTTCAAAATGAGCAATCATACAAAATCTTTGTTATCTGTTAAATAGCAAATCATTACAGCAAAACATTCCAATTACATCTGTAGTCCTTGTGAAATATACTCGTCTCCTTTTGATAGAGTCACAGTTCAGGTATCCCTGCGCTTTCGCCTATTGGCTTCTTCAGACCTACCAGTCAAATGTAAAAAAAACAATAGTTAGGACATATTAAGCTAGCTGAGTCCCCAGATAACAGAGGTCTTTTTAAATCTGAAATTGAAATGCTTGTTTGTAGAGATATTTAAGTTGTCCAGAGATTTCGGTCTAGCATCAGCTTTACCACCATAGTGGCGTTGTCAGTAGTAAGTGTGATGTGGTAATCTCCTGAGGTTAGTATCTGGGGAATTAGGATATAATATTCTCATATCCTGGGTATTATGGGTAGGTTTGTAAAGGCTCTTGTGCCATTAGACTAGTAATCACTTATGAACCTATGAACACCTAAAATACCACAGAAATCCAAATAAATAAAGACCATAAACATACCATCAACTAATCCAGTTTAAGAAGATGATAGACGTAGGGGAAGGGTCATTACTACTAGTATATTTTTTCAATTCTTGGGAGTTGTCACTAAAATAATCACCCTTCTGATTTTGTTTAGGATACAACAAGCATATCATCAGCTAAATCAACTTAAAAATGATAACGGAGACCATTACTGCTTTCATATATGTGTCTTATGATTCTTGAATTTGCCACCGAGGTTGGGATATCTGGAAAGCACTCTAAATGTTTATAAAGCACTGTGCAATTAATATTTTTGTCCTCTTGACTGGACTCATTCATCTGCCAGAATTCAGTTACAGTCTTGTGCAATGTTAGCACCTATTTACTATTTATAAATTAGAGTGTGCAACAGTGTATTTCATTTAGACAGAAGTGTCCCTTAAATGATGATTTGGAAAATTTCAGACCAAATTTTCACGCAGATAAAACAGTTATAACCCTGTACTACTATTACCTGATTAAAATGGGAAGAGGAATTATGCCATTAAAAACATAAGAATACTGAACAAAACAGTAAACATTTGAAATGTTGGAACCTGCTAGAGTGAGTCCAGAAATATAAAGACTGGATGGCTGAAAGATGAGACTTACATATACTAAGTCTGAGATGCCATGTCTCAGAAGATTCCCTTATTCTCTGAGATATGGCAGTCTTGGAGTTGGTGTATAGTGTATATACATTCAAGAGGTAATGTGGGGTGCAGGAGGGCTTGCCCCCCTACAAAAAGAAGTTTTAAGGAGAAGAGGGATTTTTGAAATTTGGTATTCTCCTGTGTTTTCTGTCTTTTTTTTTTTACTTGCAGACACTCTATATTTCGAATGCCAACATTTCAACAGGGAGGCCTACAAAACATATAATTACCATATGTAATCTACTAAATATAAAATTTAAATTGTAAAAATAGGAATGTCCATTTTATAATTGCAGTAAGGCACTGGGGCATGAGAATGATACATATTTTACCATACTCCCAAGAACTATAAGGCACTTCCCTTGCTTGTGCCTCACAACACTCCTGGACATGTGGTAGTATCTGTACTGTACATACCTACTTCATGCCTTATTGCTTGCATAGAAAAGGGAGAGATTTATGTCCCAATACTTAGAGAAGCTCTGGAATAAAATTTAAATGTAGTTCAAAGTGCAAGTTTGTAAAAGACTAGAAAAGCAATTAGATTACAAATTTTTGTAAGATTAGAAATGTAGACAAGATCAATTGGCGTTAAAGCATTTTAGTGATATTAGGTCCTAAACCTGAGTTTCTTCTATGACTCATTAAACTGTGCAAGTTAAGCAGCATCATTTTCACTGAGGAATAGAAGGAATCACTGGAAAATGCAATGAGAGGAGATGTGTTGACTGCAAAATGGGACACCAGTAATGTAAATTGTAAGAGGCATATGGAAAGAAACTTCAGTAATTTTAAATTTTCAGAGGCATATTACTGTAGAAAATCCAGATGAATGGAATTCATATTCAGAGTGAAAATCTATTGTCTATTGTGCCAGTGATTTGGTTTAAGCAACAATTATAATAGTCAGTAGAGGCAGGTGAATGTGATGCAATAGAAACTTCACAAGACTACATGAGTGACCACTATTCAAGCAAACATTTAATGACTTGCACTAATACTTGTGTGAGTAAGAGATGATGATGAAGCCATTGACTTCCTATGGTAAATGGCACAATCTGTTCCATACAGGAAAAAGACAAAAATACACAGACATAGCACTGTGCATTTTGTCTTATATGTCCAAAGCTATTATGGTGAATGGACATGAATATGAAAAAGGATGAAATAATGGCCAGATAAATTGAAACACATTTAAGAAAAGCTCCTAAATGGAAAACTTCAGGCCCAGATGCAATACCTAACTTCTGGCTATAAAGTATTAACATCTTTACATGAAGATTTATTCCTGAGTAAGAAGAACTACTTATATGCACACCTTGAACGCACTCCAACCTGGATAACAACAACAAAAACAATACTCCTCCTTAAGAATGACCCTGCAAACTATCCTAAAAACTACAGACTAATAACTTGCCTTCCGACAATGTATAAACTGTAAACTGGAACTGATGCTGACAGAGTTTATGCTCATTTCAAAGAAAACTCAGTCATGACAATAGAACAAAAGGGTAGCAAAAGGAAGCCATATGGAACAAAGGATCATTTTTTGTAAATAAAGTCATAATGGAGAACTGTGCAAAGAGGAAGAATCTAAGTATTTATTTTATTTTATGTTACATTTGTTGACCAGGCTAGTCCAACTGGATACATGTCCATTTTCAGTAGAGGCCCGGGGAGATAAGGTCTAATTAAGCTAATAAAACATTAAATACATTGTTGCTGGAGATTAACATCAAAGAATTTAACATCAAAGAAACTTGACTACAACTTTTAGCAATACAGTACTACTAGAAGCATATTTATATGGTATAGGGTTTGACATTCTACATGTAGAAGACTAGGAAAAAAAGAAAAGATTCAAAGTAATTATTAAGGTTGTTTAAAATATTACACTCAAAGTAAAAAAGTTGGCACAGATAGATTACAAAAATGCATTTGACAGCACCCCACATTCATGGATAAAGAAGTGCTTGCAGTACATAAGATTTTATTATTTATTTATTTTACATTTGTTTACCGAGAAAGTCAGACTGCACAAAATGTCCTTTTTCAGCGGATGCCCAGGGGAAAAAAAAGCTCCACATTTATAAATAACCATAAGATACATATACAAAGTGCAGATACAAATATTGATTCTAGCTCAGATACAAGTAGAAAATGAAAATACATGTTATACATTTCACTGATGCAATCATACAGTCTAGCTAGGATACAAAGAATAACAGTACTGTGATTAGAGGCAGAAAACAAGCAAGTTAAGTATGCAGATGCTTAGTAGGGGTATACTGTTCAAATACAAAAATAACAGGTTGTGTTCCTTTAGCTGCCATAAGACATTTATTTCCTAACCAGAGTTAGTGCAAGAGCAGGCCCATGATTCTGATAGGTGTAATTTGAAAAGTTTTTTAAGTTGGAAGTGTTAGTAGTTGTTCTGATGTTTAATGGTAGAGAATTCCAAGTTTTGGTTATGCAGTTGGAGTAAATAGAAACTCCAGTTGCATTGTTAGGTTTGGATATATTTAGGAAGGATTTGTTACTGGAACACAATACCCTGTTATTAGAGTAGTCTATCAGTAGATTTTGAAGTGCTGATATTTTTTCTGGCTGATTTAATATTTGATGGGTGAAGGTGAGTTGATTATATGCAAATAGATTTGGTAGTTCGGACAAGGATACTTGTTTTAAAGCCAAACAATGATGGGATCTAAAATTTGTTACTGTGAAAAACTTTACGATTTTTTATAACAAGTTCAGAGATTTGCTAGGTCAAATTTCTTAATGTTTGTAAGAATTTGTGAGGCGTATAGTACCATAGAGATAAGATGGGTTCTTGCTGCCTTTGAAGATTTAGAAAGTGTCAATTTCTGTACAGGGTTCCTAGTTTTGTGTGGACTTTTTTATGGTCTGCGATATGTTTATGTTGAATTTTATATTATGGTCAATGACTACCACAAGTAATTTTGTTGGGGAAACTGGAGAAATAATTATATGGTTTAATGATGAGATATTGAATGCTCAGTGGGTGTCTGTGGCTCCAGTTGATAGAAGAGCATGAGTTTTGTTGTGGTAGGTTTAAGTATAAGTTGTGCATTGTTAAGCCAAGATTCTGCAGCATTAAATGACTGCTGGTTGACTTTTTGGACTTTTTATAGTGTTGAGGCAGCACAAATCAGGGTGGAATCATCCGCATATTGAACTATGGAAGCAAGTGGGGTGGCATTATGAAGTTTTTAGTAAAGATAATAAAAAGGAGATGGCCCAGAATAGATCCCTGTGGAACTCCCAAGGTTACAGGCAGTAATGAAAAGAGATTTTGTTGCCATTTTACAGCTTGCTGGCATCCAGTTATATTGCTGGAACCAAGTGCAGAATGGCTATGTTTAAGTTCCAAGAGTGTAGTCAAGAGACAGTATCAAAAGCTTTAGACAGATCAAGAAAGATGGAGGAAACTAAATTGCCATCATTGCGATGGTGGTTAATAATGTTAGTAAAGTTAACAAGGGTGGTGGAAGTGCTATGATTAGGAAGGAAACCATGCTGAGGATTAGATAGAAGATTGTTGGTTATTAGATAGTTCGAGATTTGTGAATGGATGCACCTCTCAGGTATTTTTCATAATGGTGATAATATAGCTATTGGCTGGTAATTTGAAATTTCTGTTGAGTTTCCACCTTTATGATGTGGGATGATATGTGATACTTTCCAAATTTTAGGGACTTGTTCTGAGACGGATCAATTTATTAATATGGATACTGGATAGGATATTGCTTCTGCAGTGATTTTTAGATATTCTGCAGGTAGATAGTCAGTAGCAAGTGTAGTAGGTCTAAGTCTTTTGAGATATTTAACTATGGTGTTTATTGGGACAGATTGGAAAGAGAAGTAATTGGGATCTAGTGTGGGTACTATGTGAGTCTGGGTAGGGGAAGAATAATTATTGTTTGTGAGGGCTAGTATGGATTCAGTGAAGTATCTGTTAAATTGTGAGGCTATGTTGTCTTTAGTATTGATGAATGTTGGGGAGGGAGTACTAATTTGTCCTGGCTGTGGGATTTTTTGAAGGCAGACAAGAATTTTTCTGGGTTTCTTTGATTTTTTTTTGATCGGACACTGCCATAACAATTTATTTTGTCCTGTCTAATATGTTTTTAGCTTTATCTCATAGTTCTAGATATGTTTGTTTGTTAGTTGTAGTTTTGTCATTGAGTCATTCTCACAAGCCTTATCTCCCAGACCTAAGATACTTCCTGTATTGATCGATTACATTACAGTGACCATGAATCAGTGGTAAACCACTGTGCAGCTAAGTCATGATAACGGACAAATTATTATCCCTGAGATAAAAATTCAAAGGGGGATATTCCAGGGTGACTCTTTGTCACCTCTGCTCTTTTGTTTTTCCCTTTAAGCTAACAGATTTGGACATGGTTACAATTTGGTTCCCAGACAACAGCAGTGCAAAGACTTTACATCTTCTTTTTGTGGATTATTTAAAACTGTATAGTTCATCAGATGAGGATCTTAAAGCACAACTGCAAGTGGTCAAAGCTTTCTCAGATTATATAAGAATGTCATTTGGTCTTGATAAATGTTCAAAAACAATCTTTAAAGCAAGAAAGCTGCAGCACTAAGAAAGTATCAAGCTGGACAGGATTGTGATATAATGGAACTTGAGCAAGAGGGAATGTATAAATACTTGGGAAGTGAAGAAGGATTGACAATAAAACATGAACAAATGTGAACAAAACTTTAAAAGGGGTATTTTAGAAGACTAAAATTATTTATTTATTTATTTATTTCCAAATGTAAAATAAATAAATAAAATTAATACTGAAAACAGCCCTGACATCTAGGGGCAAAGTACAGGCAATAAACCAATTTGCTCTTCCTGTTTTAACATAGTTTTGAAGTGATTGACTGGACCCAAAATGTATTGGATCAGTTGGATGAGAAAACAAGAAACATGCTTCATGCCTATCAAATGATTTATAAAAAACAGTGCATACCAAGGTTATATATTCCCCATTCTGAAGGAAGTATGGGCCTCCTCGAAACTGATTGCATGCCTGGATCTGCAATCATAGGAATGCATTCATATCTGCTGACCTCACAAGATCCAAAGAAACTGAAAGTTTTGAAACATGAGGTGAATAAGTCTAAGATGACTTCCCTGCTTAACTTAGCAGAAGCATATTGGTGTCAAGCGTGAATGGAAATCATACCAGAAGTAAACAAAAATTAGACAGCAACTGAACATGCCAAAAACAAAAGAAAGAATATAAAGTGAAAGATCAGATGAGAAGGCAAAAAATGTGGAAAAGGCATAAATATTGTTGCAAGTACAGAAAACTCCTGAAACAACCTCATGTCATTCAGGATTTGATACAGGAATTGGTAAGAAGAGATTAATTTAAATCAAAAGAAGAAAGGTTAATATTGGCAGCCCAGGATAGTGGACTACATACATATTGGTTTACAAAGCCCATTGAACATGTGAGAGAAACAGACAAATGCAGGTTTTGTAAAAAGAAATTGAAAACAGTCTCATATCTTGCTGTTGGGCATGATACACTATTGGCGGAGGGAGTATACTGAAAGGCATAATAATATGGCAAGATTGTTGCATTGAGGATTATGCAAAGATCACAATACTGAAGTAGCAGAGAATACTGAACACATGAGCCATAATGCACTATAGAGAACTATGAAGTTATATCCCAAGGGATCGCCAATTACCATTAGTTCAAAAATAAATGTGTGAAAACCAGATCAGAAAACAAAAGTAGCATTGATCATTAAAATTGCTATACCCAATGATTACAGTGTCTAACATACAGAGAGATGTAAAGTCATAAAATACCAGGATTTGCAGGCTGAAACAAGGACAATGTGGTAGAAAGATACCTAGACAATTCCAGAAGTAGTAGGAGCAATGTGCCTCATAAAAAATAATTTACAGTCTTATTTAGATATGCTATATTGATACATGTAAATCTGTATGCATTGCAGAAGGAGTCAATTCTGGGCACATTGCGGGTGCTGCAAAAAGTACTTTTGGCTAACATCAAAGATTGAAACAGTACTAATTTCATGAAGTTTAATCATACTTTGACTTAGGAATTGGGTCCATTCCCGTCATGATATTAGAAACCCAAAATAGTTGGAGAAATTAAACCGAGTGAATGGCTTCTTAAAGATAAGCCTCCAAACAAATGCATAGAAGTTATTCAATGAAAAATAGGTGCACATCATAATTCTATAAAATGGTTATGACTGCAAAATATAACACAGCTATTAGGGGACTGACCAGTGTGATGCTACCATAAGAAAGGCCACTATTATGCTAACTACTTACAGAGATTTGCAGCCTTACTCTAAGGAAAAATAATACCAAAAAAAGTATGACAAATGAAGTGTATGGCCAAAGTAAGTGGAAGTCCATATACACTGAGAAAGAAGAAACACCAGATGTTATCTGGATGCAACGAATTAATGAGTAATATGCACATATTTTGTTTGACAGGTTTCTTTAAACCTGGCTGTCATTTGTAGTAGTCTTTGGGACAAATTCAGTTTGAAATGTCAGCTTGCTTCGCTTAATCTTTTATCTAGTATCAGAGACTCATTGAGATCACCTAGTCTAGCTATCTATATAGGGTTTTGCAAGTATATGTATATAGTATGCCCAGGAAAAGCTTCATGTAGTGTATAACTGCATGAAATGATATTATCAAGGAGATTGTATTGGCAGAAGTTGGCACAGATCTGTGCTTTTAACAATTGGTAAAATGACTTGCAAAAAAGTAGTTTCCAAATATAAACAGTTTGGTTTTGGGGTGCATGCCAAGATATTGCATTGATCTTCAAGATTATTTATTCAGTTGTATTTTATCTAACAGTGCCTCTACATTTGTTTTTTCATCATGCTGCAATACATTATGGGACTTAAATGCACCTTTCATACAACTATATAAAATGTGCAATGCAAGCTGCACTGACAGGGTGAAAACAAACAAAAATTGACTCAGCATCTCAGCTCAGCTGTGTCAGATGCAGCAATTGTATTAAGCATATCACTGGGTCACCTGTGCTCTAACATGTCATGAGTAATTTAAGTTGAGTGAGCTGAAACAAAAGTTTTTTCTTAGAAGAAGAAACCTGCATTAGATATGCCAGCACATATTAATATGTTGTGAAACTGTAGAGGACCGAGGGTCTCATGCTTGTATAGTCTAAGCCATTCTGTGATAAAATCAGATTGTCAGTATCTGTCAGTACCTTGTTAAGAATGCATTCTGTCAATGGAAACACTGGCACACTTGAGGTGATAATTTGAAGCTTGATGGAAAACATTGCATTAGTGGATAATTATTGGATTAGCAGAGAAGTATGCTTTATTGCCATTGACAGTATACTGCAGCACCTTCCTGGCATGCATGGGATGTCGTGTTGGTACTAAAAGTATAACACTGCTGACATACTCCTTCAGCTGCTACATATAAACCTACACTGACTTATGAAAACACTCATTGCTAAGCTTCCTAATGCTGGGTATTAAGCCAAAAAGACTATCAGTAATTCTCTTAAAACCAGTAATGTGCACTTTAGCATTCCTTCTTGAGTAGGCTATCAATCATATCTACAGATCATTACACTTTGAACGTTTTTCTTCAAGATTATATCTGCAACATATTCGGGTGGTAGAGGAATTACTATAAATAGCTACATTCAGCTTCATGCTCTGTTGTGTATCTGCTTTTACAGTATTTTTAGTGTTAGGTCCTGTCAATAATACTTCATGTATTTCATGCACTATTTCTTATCTATAATTGTTGATATATTTTTAAAAAAGTAATAAAGTATTTTAACCAAAAAGCAAACAGAACGCCCTTTTGAAACTGCAAATATGGACTTGCCAATGATTTTCCACTGCAGCAAGTTCACTAATTAAGCAAATTATCAGCTTAGTGCCACTACTTAGGCAAATTATCAACTATGCAGCAATGAAATGTGTTTTTATTATAGCAAAAATTGGTTAACTTTTATATCTGTTATTATTTAGACCCAATATTCCATCGCTATGTTATACTATGTATGTTATATATTATTCCTTTACAGCCTGCAGTAGATACATACTGTATATTAATTGTATCGTTGCATGACTATTTTTCAATGCTTGGATTATAACTTATAACTAAACTGAATATTAACATATGTCGACTGCCTTGGAAATGTTTAAAAATATATGAATGTTCTCTTGTCTTTTCATTCTTTTCATGCACAGGCCATGGCTGAAATGGGCCTGCATTCCAGATCACTTACCAGGCGAACAAATTTAAATAAATGCATAAAGTGAGTGTGTGCGTGTGTGTGTGTGTGTGTGTGTGTGTGTGTGTGTGTGTGTGTGTGTGTGTGTGTGTGTGTGTGTACATCCTATATCTGTGCAGATGTGTGTGCTTGTGTGTGTGTGTGTGTGTGTGTGTGTGTGTGTGTGTGTGTGTGTGTGTGTGTGTGTGTGTGTGTGTGTGTGTGTACATCCTATATCTGTGCAGATGTGTGTGCTTGTGTGTGTGTGTGTGTGTGTGTGTGTGTGTGTGTGTGTGTGTGTGTGTCTGTGTGTGTGTGCACATCCTATATCTGTTCAGATATGTGTGTGTGTGTGTGTGTGTGTGTGTGTGTGTGTGTGTGTGTGTGTGTGTGTGTGTGTGCACATCCTATATCTATGCAGATATATGTGTGTGTATGCACATTCAAATGTGTATGTATGCATTCCTATGCGCATATGCATGCATTAGGTTCAGCCAAAATATCAATATTTCACTGGCTGAAAGTCTAACTTTCTAAAGTGACAAAACAAAACGTTCATTTATAGGTAACATGTAAATCACTATCTTTATTTCATAATGTTTTACATTCCAATTAACTTTCTTCAGTAGGAAGGTGTATACGTTATCAATCAGAAAGACTCTATTGCACTCCAGGACAATCACTTTTAGGCACTGTTACATAATTATAGTTGATCTAGGGTGAAATGTCAAGCGGTTTGTTAAATAACCCATTTTTGTTTTCTACTAGGATAGTGCTTAGTGCTTACAGGAAATAAGTTTAATTGAAACAATTTCACTTTTTACTGAAATTCCTAATGTATTCCAATCCACAGATCCTACTCTGAAGGCAAACCGTAGCTATTTGGGGTACTGTTTTGCAGCCCTGTAAAACATCAAATGGCACTGAAAAATAAGATAGTAAGATTATTTGTCCTGAAACTGCATTTACAAATAATCACTTAATAATTCAGTTACTTAAAATCTTTGCAGTGTTATTTTTTATCCTTAAAGACTAGCTGTTCGATGAGCACATGTTATGTCAAAGCCACCAGCTTACATTCTGCAACAACCGTAGATAAACCATGCAAAGGAAATCTGTATGACGCATAAAGCTTGTAATAATGATGGAGATCATGACAATGATGATGACTAAAATAGCAGCAGCAGTAGTAATAATAATAATAGCTATTATTATTATTTTTATTATTACTACTATTATTATTATTATTTAGTTACAAGAATTATTTGGTTATAATAGTGACAATAATAGTAATATAATAACATTATTATTATTATTATTATTATTATTATTATTATTATTATTAATAATAAACTCTTGAAGTACCAGCTTCTGGGAAATTACTTAGTAGATGGCACAGTTCTACCAGATTGCAATGGAATAGCAGAAAGATAAAAGAAGAATGTTGCCAGACTCCATTCATAATGGATGCCAGCAGCAATCTTCTCAATATTCCAGTGAATATCAAAGGCAGATTGAAAGAGTATTTCCAGGAACTTTTGAATAAAGAAAAAAGCACTGCATGTATAAACTACAGTGAAAGAGGAAGGAGAAGCTACCATAGAATAAGAATAAAGTGCACTAAGGAAAATTAAATCAGGGAAAGTGGCAGGCTTAGATATAGTCACAGCAGATGAGGTCAACCTATTGAGAACCTCATGGAAGAAAAGTATTCTGATGATGCTGAGAATGGTGTGGAGATAACTGAATATACAATGTGAATGGAGAATAGCCATTCTAGTGCTGGTGTACAAGAAAATAGGGGCCATTCACAACTGGTTGCAGTACAAAGGTATCAAACACCTGTCACACTACATGAGCATGGCTAAGAGGGTGCTTCATAAACAAATATGCCAAGCAGTAGAAAGTAAGATGGGAGCTGAGCACTTAAGATTCAGATCAGGATTTAGCACAAGCAACCTAATGTTTGCAGTGAGACACATAGTGGTAAAGAAATAAGGAAAGAGTCCAACTGAGCATTCCTAAACTTGGAGAAAGCATATGACAAGGTCAGAAGAAAACCAATATGGACATTCCTGTAATGGTTCAAAGTCCCAAAACATTGGTCAGGTTAGTGCAGGTTAAGTACAATGACCAGTGACAGAAGTATGAACAGTGTTCATACTCACAGAGGGGTTCCAAGTGGGGATTTATGTGCATCAGGGTTCATCTCTCAGCCCACTCTGTTGATATTTGTGATGGACTATATTAGCAAGCAAGATGGAGGGGAAACTTGCTGTATGTAGATTATATGACAATATATACACACTCAAAACAGGAACTACATTATATAACAGAGAATGCAAAACTGAAGTGACACAGCATGAAACTGAGTAATGATATGACAGTGGTAATGGCAGCAAGGGGAAAAATCAGAAGAAACTGAAAATTGAGATTGATAGGAAAATAGCGAACATATTTACAGCCTTATGGATAAGATAAGTCTGAATGAGGAGGTCAAACAAGAGTTTGAGGTGCTACAGCCAGCTGGCATAAAATGTCAGAGGTGGTGGGTTACAGAACGTTACCAAAGAAACTGAAATGAAAGACGTACAAAACAGGTGGTGTGGCCAGTGCTTCTATATGGCAAAGAAACGTAAGGAAGAAACAGAGCAGCTAAGCAAGTTTGAGATGATGGAGAGGAAGTACCTGGGATAGGTAGTAGGATGCATACTGTGTGACAGATAAAAAAAAAAGGAAAACATCAGAGAAGAAGCCAAAGTAACCCCAGTTGCAGAAAAGGTCAAGAAAAATAGGTTATAGTGGTTTGGTCCCACTGCAGGAAAGCAAAAGATGATTGCAAAACAGATTTGGGAAAAACAGGAAGAAGGGACAGAAAATAAGGACATCCAGCCAAGAGATGTATGGATTACATGAGAGATACCTGTGACAGTCAGACATGAGTGTTAAAGAAGGTAAGTGAGTGACTGTGAATTGAGAGAGGTGGTGCCAATTGGGGCAACACCATGATCCCATGAAAAAATGAAAAAAGGAGGGTGGTGATGATATTGTTGACAAATCTTTAAAATCAGGTGAAACAATTAGTTTTGGGGATATGTTCATTGTAGAACACATATAAACAGCTATAATGTTATTTTTACACTAGTCTATAAAAGAAAGGTTTCAGGAACTAGGAATAGCTTAAAACCTAACATTTATAATAGGACATGACACTCAGTTTAATTTAATGCTTCCAAAAGTCTGTAAATTGGCTATATTATTTATCTGGTTTTAATGTCCAGTTGTATCCATTGCTTATGAAGTGGATAAATAGTTCTAAATATGTGGCTTAGGTTCTGCTTGTATCATGGACACTTACCTGCCACTATATTTCTTCTGTACAAGTCATCACTGTGCATCATATGTGTTTTAGAACAAAAACATGTAATTGTTTCATTATCCTTAGTATTATAAAATAGGAATTTCACTTGTATTGAATTGTAAGGCTGAAAAAGGCACACAAATCAGAAATGGTCTGTAATACAGTTACATCATTACTGATATTTCTTTTTTCAGAAAAAAGATGCCATTTTGCAGTTTCCCAAAAATATGGCCACTTATACACTTTGATTTTGGCAGGATACAGAAAACGTATCACTACCACCACTATTTGGGTAATGCCATAGTGCCCAACAAAGTGACAGCACAATAAACTCACACTGAGCAACATATTTGTAGCCACTCACACTCACACAAAGACACTCACACTCACACTACGCATACACATAACACAGACACAGACATGCTCACACAGACAGTCATGCCCACAAAAATGTGCTTGCAGCTTTGCATATATATATCTTATAAAGCCGGAGAGTGCAACAAACAAGATCTGGTATTGTTAAGCTGGATACCAGATACTTGTCCTGTTAAACAGCAGTTAATATTTTCATCCGCAAAAGATGCCTTGACAAAAAACTTCCTAGTACAAGGCATATGTGGGCTTGCAGCAGTGCAGAAGAGCTGAAAGACTATGCCTACTTGGGTGAATAAAATGGAGCTGCTGAAATAGAAGGCAAACCTCTGTGCTCAAGGAAAACAACTTAATAGTGTTACTTACTATTACATTTTTGTAGTTAATAGTAATATCACATTACAGAGGATGCTAGCTGGGTGAAACTTTACTTTTAATTAGCTTGCTTACTGGCCAGCTAATCTGCATTTCCATGACCATTCTAGAAGTACTCCAATTTACTGAAAATGTTGACATTGGTACCAAAGTTTGCCAGTTAAACATTTTGCTTATTATGTCTGCTGTTCTGAGATTGCATGCCTTGTAATTATTTTTGGCTAATACATTTTCACTCAGTGTTGCAGTGAATTGAGAGGAACTGGTGTAAAGCATTACAGATATTACTACACATGAGCTTGCATGTTGTGGGGGACTTTAGGTGAAACTTAAGTTTTCCTGCTTAAGCTTTTGAAGGGTTTGCCCACTTGCTTCACTTGCTTGTATCACTCTACCGGGTGTTTTGAAAGTTGCATAAGTATTTCAGCAGTTTTGCTCGTGATGAACTATAAGAGGACAGCACTTGGTAAACTTGCACATTCTATTGGCAACTTGTGATTAAAAGTCTACTGTTGCCACTGTGCACTGAAGAATCCTTCACACTATTTTACATCAGACCACTTAATTAATTTAAGATAAAACTGGACCATGAAATGAGAATTTGCTGTACTTACCTGCTGTGATACTAACAGACCTTATCCTTCTATTGACATGAGTGGACGCACGCCATCAAAACACAGTCTACACTTTTCTACGTTGCTCTCCTATTAACATAATAGAACAAGTCACAATTCTTTGATGTCAGTAATGTTTCAAGAGAAGAGAACATGATAAATTAACATTAGTCCAACCCACATACTACAAGTTTGCATGTGTCTTTGCTAGTGAGACCTCAGTCTGCACTATAATCAGTTGCCTTCATAATGCTGTAGGGGTGCAGCAGCCTCTGAATCACTTGAGTGCATAACTCTTAACTATCCAGATTTTTCACAGAATGCCCAGATTTTTGTCTCATATGTTTTGGTCGACTCCTCATAAAATTTGTCATTTTTTTGCAAATCATTGAGGATTACAGTCACAAAATAATGACTGATATTTTGAGTTACAGACTTCCTAGCTTTCAGAAAATGCATGCCAATGCACAACCTATTATTCTAGTACATTTCTAAGTTCCTGAGATTACTATTTCAAATTTGACCATCATTTTGGGCCTTTGGTCTCCCACTGCTTTGGCTTTATACATGTTTCTTGTGCTTATATCACAATAATAAAACACATGAAGCAAATAATCCAGCAAAAAAATGTCACAGGATACCTTCTCCTTGAAAAGAACCAGACACCAGGCAGATTAAGGTTATAAGTGCTTTTGTTCCCTTTATTCACACTCAATACAAACGGAACTTCATCAGATACAAAACCTTACACACTTCCCCCCTATTTTATATACAATTCACTTGCTTAATCACAATCAATTAACTTAAATGAATTAATTAGTTAAATGTGCTCCCAAGTTAAAAACACATTAATATGTCCTTTAAAAATATATTGCTATGTATAATACATAAATAATTATCCTATAAAAACACATATATAATAAACATTTCATCTGTTAAAAAATATATATATATATATTTATACTAACTTAATTGCTTCTATGTTCAACCACTTAAACCATTTTCATCTAATCTCATCTGCCTTTAAATGAAGCAAGCTCCTTAGAGAAATCCTGGGCAGGATTCACGAAGCCTCCGTGTAAGAGTTACAAGGCTTACACGGAGGCTGCAGTTAAACGGTGTGACGTCAGCATGTCATGCATATGCATGAGGGCATGCTGAATCACACCTAAGGCTTATACGGTCCGTGGAAGACAGTAGGGGGCGTGTCCGTAGGCTGAGCCCTGCAAACGGACACGCCCCCAGAAGAGTAAAAGTCCCGAAAGTAAACCCCCATGACAGAGTCCGTGTAAATGTGAATAAACACAACACATGCCCCCACAGACTATGAACATAAAATATATAAATGAACATGTTATATATTTTTTTAAATTGTAAAGATGTTTGCCCGTGAGTGCGCTCATTTGCGCGGGCGTGCCCATAGCTTAGCCACAGTTAGCAGTCAGTGGAAAAGCATATAAGAACTACATATGCAAAGTAAGCCAAGAAGCAATAGCGTAGCAGTAGAGACGTCGGCTGAAGAGCAGGCAGTCATGGTTCGAGCCCCCCCAACATCAATTTTTATTTTTAGTGAAATAAGCACGAAACAAGTCCCTGACATATATGTACACATATAAAATTATATTTTATGTAAAATGTAATGAAATGGGCCATTTATTTTGAAGAAATGTGAGATAACAAAATAATAAAAAATGCCAGATGTGCCTATAGCTGAGCTACAGTTTAACATGTTGAGTGCATCTGCCCGTAGGTGAGCAGTGGTTTAACAGGTGTAAAATGAGTGCCTGTAGGTGAGCAGTGGTTTAACAGGTGTAAAATGAGTGCCCGTAGGTGAGTAGTGGTTTAACACGCTGAAACTGTGTGCCCCTAGCTGAGCTGAGCGTAATATGCGTGCTGACAGCCAAATGAAGCGTAAACCAGTGTACCCCATTTGCGAGGAGCTGCGCGCCGCACCAACAAGCTAACCGATGGGCAACGTTGAGCAAGCTGTAACAAAACTGCCTTTACACAGACACATCTCCTAGCCTGTGTAGACAGTCATAAAATATAAAAAGCAGAGGTTCGACCCCATAATACCATGCACCATAGTCAAGGTACTGAACCACTAAGCCATGACAGTTGCACTTAGAAATGCAGTAATAGTATATATATAGGAATGAATAGAAAGAGGAGCATGACAAAGCAGGTTTTGTGAAGCTGATACAATTCCAAATCGGCCAATCATAGATAAGTGAGGGAAAAACGGCATATATAAGCCCCATAAGCGGGAATACACAGCATAACCGACTGTAGAACCAACTTGCAGCCAGAATGTCAGGTGTAGGTGAGGGTAGTTGCTTTTGAGCACAGAGGTGGGGCTTTGAGGAGTCCAAATATATGGTTTGGCTCCTTGTCCACAATCATGAGGCCCAACTCATGCAGGGCCAGGTCCTGTGGGGAGCATATAGGGCTGAGGCGTGGGACCGGTTGGCTCATGATCTCACCAGTGCCACAGGGATACCAAGGACTGGTGAGCAGGTCCGTCACCACCATGCGGACCTGAAGAGATGGAAGCAGGACCAACTGAACCATTGGATCCAGGAGGCCCGGCAAATGCCCAACGCCCCACTACTGAGTAAGTTACATCTAATTATTTATGTAAGAAATTAACCTAGCTGATATTATGGAGATGTGTATTCCAATATTACTTTATTTATATTACAGCTGCAGGTGTCCGTTCTGCGAAATGTAGAGTCTATGGCGATAGGCTGGCGCAGTTGCGCCACCAGGCAGGTCAGTAATCCTCTCCCTGTAACTGTAAATAAATATAAAAGTATGACAGTTAGCAAAAGAGTGCAGTGTAGTCACTAAGTAATAAAATGTGCAAGTAACAGTGTAAGAGGGTTTGCAAGTATTGCTTGATTACAAAAGTGTGATGCAGTCTGTAATCCAAACAGAAAAATGAAAAAGTCTGAAATAAAGTCTGAAATAAAGATGTCCCACCTGTAATATAATAGTACATAACCTGCAGCAGGCTGAAAAGTACAGCTGCATAAGCTGAGTAAAACACATGTGTGAAATATATCCCTGTTGAAATACAGAAACATGACAGAAGTGAGACTGTTGGAAAGGATTGTAATAACTCCAGGTAAAACATGTCAATAAAGCCTAGAATTAATTACCATCCTGAATTGTAAAAATAAAACAAGTGAGAGAGTGTGAGAAAGAGTTATGAATCCACCAATAAAGTAGTAATAACTCCTGAATAAAGTATACTGCAGTCAGTACAGAATGAAATGAATGTGACAAGCAGAACCAAACTGTAAAATGTGTTGAAAATGTCACCGCAGCTGGAATGTGTATCCCAAAATCTGGATATGTTGCTCTCAGTCTGCAATATGCAGATAGTATGGTTGTCTGAAATACCAAACATCCACAGTTGTCTATAGCTATATAAAGCAAATGTAGCAGGATGATGTAGCTGAACAGAGCCAGATATGAATGTGTATGAATAAAAATGAAAATGTATATAGATATAGCAGTAACATTCCTATCACCAACTTGAAGTAGTTATCACATAGGAAACTGTAGGCAGAACTGTAGTGTGTATATATCTGCAGCTATTAGAAATGTACAGCATATGTATTGGTATTTGAAGTTGTTAATTAAATTTTCTTCACCCTACCCTATTACCACATATAATCCATTCCACATGAAATTGGTATGTGCAATCACAATTAACACCCCTGGACATTTGTCCTGTTGGTTCATACATATTTGCATGTACGTTGATGCATCTGCCCTGTTCATACATCCAAACTTGATGGCCTGTTGCCATCAATCAACCCTGCATGTTGTTGGACTGTGTATTGCTGTTCAAAATATGCATGTGTTATGCTTGCTGTTCAATGTTTTGAATATCTGGGTGTTTGGTTAATGGAAATACTAATGCATGCTGTTACAACTAATTGTGAATGGTATTGTACGTTACTAACCCAAACTGTCATGACATAAGGCAAAACATAGGACGACAGGAAAGGTGGGTTCCAGCGGACCCACCTCTTCCACCTCAGCTGGCGAGTGCACCTGGCAGTAGTGCCCAGTCCGGACCCTCCTCCGGTGGCCCTGTGCCACCTGCGGGTGGAAGTGCTGCAGGGGATAGGGCTCGTCCCCCCTCTGCAAGTGTGGCCGGAGGAGAACAACCACTCACCCTCCATAGTGTCTGGACTGTGGTGCGTAGGGAGATCCAGGAAGCTGTTCTTGGGCCCCTACGCCAGCTTGAGGCACAGGTGGCACAACTAACGGGCGTGCCTGCTGCCTGGCCTACACAGCCCCCAGCACAGCCCCGCCCTGGGCTGTGAAGGCACAGTGGCAACTGCCCATGGGTGGGGATATCAGTTCCACTGTTGCCATCTGTGGGCTCATGGGCTCTTGATATCCAAACATCCATCCCCGTCAATTGTGTAACCCCCCCCACATGTGTCATACACCGCCCCTGTATGCGTCTTGTTTGTCTTGTCTGTTGACCTACCCAACCTACCTCCACAGCTATACCGACTTCCTGTACCAGACATACCACTCTCACCTGAAAAAAAAAAAAAAAAAGGGCACTCTGTACCCACAAAAAAATTACGCCCCATACACAGTTGCCCATTTTGCACACATGTCTGCTGGACATGGAAACTGTCAATTACAATTGGCTGTACAACAAGTATTATTGTTGTCCTCACACCTTTCTCAGGGGTGGAAGGTTTCAAATGTCACACCAAATTACAAACATATGCACAGCTGTTGCTGATGAAGAAATGGGCAGCTATGGGCCTTACCTACATCCCTCCTGCAAAACCCGAGCTTGTTTCCCTACTGTCTTACCCTCTTTATGACCCATTTTTCACCACTTCCCTGTCTCCCCATTTTCATTTCTTTCAAAGAAAATAGCGCGGGTGTGCGCAAGAGTAAGCACTTCTAAGCAGTTATAAGCGGGTGTGCGCGGAGCTGAACGCCAGTGCGCATGCGTGAGCTCCGTGCAAACCAGTGCTAACCCGGTTATAACTGCTTAAAAGTGCCTTAGTCACTCTGAATGACAAGTCCTGTAGTCTGCTCAAAAGCAAAATAAAATCCCACTGTCAGTCCCGAACCCAGGACCTTGGAAACAGTAGTCTGCATGACTTACCACTAATCCATGACTGTTATATAAGAACATTGTGCTACAATAAATATATTATGTAATAGTAGGAATGAATGTAAGGGGAATATAGGATGTGTAGTACACAAAGCATGTCATGTATATTTACTGTCAAATGCAGTGGATTTCTAGACTAGTAGTGTGTGAACAGAAACAGCCATGCTAGTTGGTAGCTAGTAGGTAATAATGTCACTGTAGCACCTTGCAAGCCACACACATACTCACAGCAGGATAATCACTGCCCATACCCCACAACCTCTTACAGGAACACGTCCAGACTAAGTAATAAAAAATGTGGAGCAAAGGGCCAAAAACAGGGACACATTCCAAATAATGCTACAACAAACTTAGACAGTTCAGAGAGTAACAGGTTCTGCATTTTGCTGGATGTTTGGAAGGGTATGAAGTCTGAAACTTAAATGTTTGTCACTATTGTCTGACTTGAGCCCAGAGTGATTTGCCAGAAAAAGCTGTTTATGAGATATTGACCAAAATATGAGGCAAAAATGTGGACAACCTGCAAATATCTGTACACTTGAGAGGTCTGACACTGCCATATTTGAATAGTTAAGAGCCTAGACATAGCAACAGTGACTGAGTTACAGGGATACCCCACAGACTTCCTGTGAAATGTGCAAACAGTAGGCAGAAAGGTGTTACAACACATGCAATGGCAACTATGAAGTACTGAAAGTATGCACCACTTGCACGGCAGAAATAGTGTAGTAATACATATGCTCATGCTATCCCACAGTCACAACTGCAGAATACCAGACAATTTAATGGGTGTACCCCACTGATATGTACAATTCCATGAGGCAGATAAAAGATGCACCTGAGAGTCTCTGGGGCTTGCTCAGAAGCATACTCAAATACCCTAATAGATGTCAAGGCCCACACCATGGCCAGACCACACTGCATGCAGTAACACCCTAGCAGATATAGCAAGCATTCCAAGGTGTGAATGTACATGGAAATTAGGAAAGCCACAGAAACACACTACAGTCAAGACACCTAGCAGGCATACAAGTAGTGAATGTAAAGGGCAAATATTGAAGCCATAGCAACAAAGTGCATGAGCCACTGCTATATACCAGTTACACCACATGTCCCACAGGAAAGCACACACACCAACATTAACAGTAGTAGTAGTCTTAGGTGTCAGTGTACATACACACTGAATACAGGAAACTGGAGAAATGAATGGAGAAATGTTAATCTACAACACAGCCAGAAATATGAGAGGGATACTAACCTTTACACTCACAGAACAGTGTCCACAGCATACCAGTATGGTCCCTGCCCTTAAACTCTGAAAGGGCCATGCCTATCTCACATACCTTTTTATAGCACTGTCCTGGAATCACAGTGAGAACTGCAATCATTACACAACTAGCTGCATGCAATTAGCAAATGCTGGCTAACAATTGGTGCACAGGCCATCACGTGGACATATGCAGATATCTACAAAAGCATGCTGTACTCCCAGTCCACACATGCAATACTTTCATTGCACCCTGTGGAGGTAGGGAGAGACAGAGAGAGAGAGAGAGAGAGAGAGATAGAGAAAAAAATAAATAAATAAACATACACAAACAAAACCAGTCAGCAACAACCACTCGAAAGCTGACAACTGGCAAGTGGAGCAGCAGGACACCAAACCAGACGGCAACACAAGCAGCTGTGACAAACACAGGTAATGTAAAGTAATACTTTAAAAGTCTACATACTGTGAACCCTCTATATGTGTCATTGGTCTGTATCCATATGTATATGAAGATGTGCATAGGGCAGGGGAAATACAGCAACTATCAGTGAAGGCTGTACATACATATGTATGTGAGGGCATCTATGTGCACATATCAATGTAGGTTGAATGTAGGTTGTAGTGCAATGTACAAAGTAGGTTTCACAGTTATGTATGTTTATCAGTATGTTAGTGTGTGTATACAGTTTTGTAAACAAACATGTTGATATACCTATCTATCATATGGATACGTATGTATGTCAATATATGTATGTATATATTTATACATAGATATATATATATATATATATATATATATATATAATACGCATATATGTATACATACATAGAGAGGGATGTAGGAATACATAGACAGATGTAGATAGATAGAATATGTACAAACATATATATGTAACACACACATACAGATATAGATATATGTAGATACATATACATAGACAGACAGATCTGACTGTCTACAGGTATGACTGTATATGACGATCTCACACTCCCCCTGTCCCACCCCCTCTGTCACTCTCACCCCCTCTCTTTCACACCCCCCTCTCCATATCTATAGCAATATATGTACATCAGTATATATATGTGTATATGTATGCAGACATATATATATATATATATATATATATATATATATATATATATATATATATATATATATATAGATATATATATCTATATATATATATATATATATATATATATATATATATAGAGAGAGAGAGAGAGATGTATGTATATTCTGAGTGAGGCACATGTGTACAGATGTATTGCAACAGGTGCCTGGTGACAAAGGCATGGAGTGAACACCAGTGTCAAAACTGGACTACCATACCCCATTTCAAATCACCTACACCAGTAACAACCAGATATGTCATTGGCTGCCCACCACTGCATGTGTCAGGGGTGAACAGGGTCATAAATGTGTACAATAGTTCCCCCCAATGATATTCACAGTGGCACACTATTCCTGGAATACCTGCACATGATATGTGTCAGCAGACATGGTGTGTCAGCTATGGACATGTAGGTCAGTGTACCACTCCACACCACACAATGGCTGCCACGGTATGTACCTCACATGACAGCTACAGATATGGAGAAGGACACAGTGACATGTACAACACTGTGACAATGCATTCAAACACATTACCAATGCACAGTGACTGACAACACCACAGAATACACACATACTACCCACATAGAGGCTACCACTCCTGGATTTACATACTTAAGTCACACCCATAACAGATGTCAAACAACCATAGTAACACCTCACACCATCCACAACCTAAATGACTGCTGTGTGTCGTCCGTGACACTGCAGTAGAGAGCACATGGTGGAGGTACAGGTTCCTACCCACAGATAAGACATACCCTGCAATAAACCACACAGCGTTAAGAAGCAAGGCTCCCCATGAGTACATGTCACATATACCCCTGCTGAATGTTAGTCAGATAGGTAATATGCCATATGAGTCACCCTGTGTAACTGTTTGACAGGAGCAGGTACCATCACATCACATGTGTCACAATGGTCAGGGTAGCAGAACAGTATGCTGCTGTAGTCCCAGGGGCAATAGCATATTGTATTGAATTGTATTGTAATGTATTGTATTGTGTTGTATTGTATTGGTATGTAGAGGTGCCTCCTTTGTGAAGTGGAACCACTGCTGCTGTACGCCAGTGTACAGGTACATATCCTGTAGTCAGGCTAGTGTTACATACCACTTCTATATGTGTGTTTAGCTCCTCTTGGAGTTCATGTAGCATGCAATCGGGGATACCATCAGGTCCCATTCATGTTGTGTTTTCTGCTTTTCTGATAGTGGCTCTCAGCTGGACATCTGTGATGACAGGGAGGTTACAGTCAGCTGGGATAAGTATGTCTTAGTTTGGGGGATAGGGAGGGGGGGAACCTGCACTGAACCTGTCTGCCACAATGTTGCCAATATCTGTGGGTTCAGTGAATTATTTGTTGTTGTGTACTAACTATGAGCATATTGGAGGGTTTCTGACCAGGTTGCTAACATAACTGAAGAAGGCCTTGTGGTTATCTGTAGTGTCCCCATTGATTTCCCTCTCAAAGTTGCCCATGGATGTTTGTATGAGAGAAAATAGCTCCTTACTAGTGCTGATCAGACATGCCTTCCCTTTATGGAATTATGCTCTGTCTTGCAGTAGCTTCCATCTTTTGTTATACAATCTGTCTATGGCTGGGGTCCACTAGACAGGATGCTGTCCCTTTGTGGAGAGTGTCTTGGTCTTATATGGGATTGCATGATCCATGCATTCTCGGAGATGTCCATAGAAATCATTTGTGAAGGGGTCAGCATTGTGGGTTGTGTCTTCCACTGGCCCAGTGGGCTTAAAGGATACCATGTCAGTGTTACGAAGTGTAAAGTTTGCATTTGAAATGTTATTCACTGTAGTCGTTTGTGCTGGTGGTGGAGGTGGGATATGTATATCCAGGGCAATTAGTTTGTGGTCAGCTCACAGTAGTTGATGATGTACCCCATACAGTACCTCGATACAAACCCCCAGAGTGAGGAGGTGCTCTGGACCTGAATCAGTGTTCTGACTGTTGGGGTTTGTTAGTATGTCGTATGGAGTGTGCCAGGTACTGTTGCACAGTTGTTGGCTGAGCACTGATACCTGGCCATTTACATGTGTATCCACCAATAGACAGACAGATGCTATATATGTGAGATATGTTGTATCACAACAGTCAAGTAGCATGTGTAGTATGTGTGCCAAATTCTGCTGACATATTTTGCTGATATCATGTTATTTCCTTTTTCAGAACCATGGCTCACCAGCACAATGTAGCATACTCTGCAGCTGAGGATGAGGAGATACACTAGAGCCTGGTGCGGGATTATGCAATACTCCTTTCCCGCACCAGCCAGAATCAGCAGGAGAGGGCTGCACTGTGGCAAGACCTGGTCTATCGAGTAAATGACATAGGCATGCATAATAGGACATATGAGCAGGTACAACATCACTGCAGTGATTTAATCAGAAATGTCCATCAGCGTGCGTCGGATATCCACAGGCAACAGGTTGCCACAGGTGGTGGGGTGGCTACACATCCCCCACTCACCAGACTGGAGGGACTGCTCATACATGTTGTGGCTGCAGCCCGCCAACAACAACAACAGCAGCAGACCTGCATTATGATGGAGGCTGGAGCCACACAGCAGCAAGACTACGAGCATGCAGGTAATATGCCATATGTATAGTTGACTGTTGTGTACACTGGTAGTTAATGCATGTGTGAGGTGTGTCCTTGGTTTGTAGCTGTCATCATAGTATTTAATGTGCAAGAGTGATATTCTCAATATCAGCAGCTGACCTGTGAAAGGCGACTGTTGTACTACTGACCTGTATCATACTCAGTAACAATGGCACAGTTGTGCCCACTGACATTAATTTCCTCACTTCTGCAGGTCCCTCCGGTGTAATAGCAATGCAGCCTATCCATGCTGGTGAGTGTGTATTAACAATACCTTTAATAGTCTTGATAGTAATAGTAACAATAGGCTCACTGAGTAGTGCTCTGTGTATGCATGCAGGTGTGTGTGTGTCTGTGTGTTGATATCTCGCATACTGAGTAGTGTGCAAGTGTGCAACGGTGTGCATGTGTGCATGTGTGCATGTGTGCACCTTTGCATGTGTGCATGTGTGCATGTGCGCACCTGTGCATGTGTGCATGTGTGCATGTGTTCACCTGTGCATGTGTGCATGTGTGCATGTGTGCACCTGTGCATGTGTGCATGTGTGCGTGTGTGCACCTGTGCATGTGTGCATGTGTGCGTGTGTGCACCTGTGCATGTGTGCATGTGTGCATGTGTGCACCTGTGCACCTGTGCATGTGTGCATGTGTGCATGTGTGCACATGTGCATGTGTACATGTGTGCATCACTGGTAACATTGGGTAGACATTGTAAACTGTGTTTCCTGTTTCCCTCCCACAGGTTCTGGTGCTGCTCTGGTGTCATGCAGCAGGGAACCTGAATCAGGTGCCATGGGTACTGATAATGATGACATCTGTGTAATGGAACAGGAAGGTATGCCAGGGTCCATCATTGGTCAGCCAATTGACAGTACACAGCTGTCAACCCCATCAATGCGCACAGTTATCCTGCCAATACACCCTTTGTCACCAATGTCCCTAGGTGATGGACAGGATACAGTGGGCATTGACCAGGGTAATGTGGTATCTGTGGCACATGCTTCCCCACACAGCAGCCATGGGCATGGCCCTGAGATGGTACCACACAGACAGATGTCCAGGGGTTCTCGTGGGAGCATCTGTGGGTGTACTGCCCCTGTCAGATGTGCCCACAGAGGTCTTACAACCTCAGCTATGTTTCGGGCTGTCATGCAGGCACAGTCACGTATGGAACAGTACACCAGACAGGGTCTGAGAGAGCTGACAGCATGTCGCACAGCCATGACTGACAGTATGCGTGACATTGCAGCTGCCATCCGTAATTTCACCGATGTCATAGACAGACGTTGTGGGGACATATTAGATCGATTCCACAACTACATGTCCATGAGCCAGGGCGATGGTGGACGGTTGAGGCGTTGACGTGGGTGTATGCCAGCAACAGCAGCAGCTGGCAGTCATTGCGGATGACAACAGGGCAGTGGCCACCCCCATAGTGCCAGCAGCAGCCCCAGCAATGCTGGGTCTGTGCTGTCATCAGACCGCCCCAGGAGACCACGTGCACGTGGCTCTGGACAGGCCCGACATGGATCTGTGTCCAGTCAATTAACACCTGCTTCTGATGACAGTACCCAGTCTGGATTGGTACCGGATACGGTCCGTAGCACCCCTGCAAGGCACAGGTACCGTGTCCATGGCCAGAGACACTGATCTGTATGACCTGGCAGGTACAGTCTGTGGCTGTCCACAAACATCAGTATATGGCAGCCATGAGGTGGAACTGTGTGCATCCATACACACATGCGAATTGACAACACCTAGGACTACCGCATACATGCACACACTGCATCAACATTGCCCCACCTTGTACTGCTGTCCCTCACCAACACACATACACATACATGTCAATTGGTGGTATCAGTGGCAGACTCAGGCATACCAAGATCACACCCTGTGCATATGATGAAACTGTGCCACCTCCTGCAATCTGTAACATCAGTGCAGGTACAGGTTAACATGTTGCTGATGCACAGGGTGACTACATAGACATGTATTAATAGTATCATGTTGTTAACAGTACTGTGTGCTGATATAATTGTGGATATATCCCAGCATGCCTGATGCAGTAAGGGTATGATTGTCTTGTACTGTTGTCTACACCCATGGTAAGTACCATAGTGTATCATCTGCACATGTTGGCATACTGATGGTAAGATTGTCAACAGAAGGCTACATACATAGGTAGCACAGGGGATAAGGTAGTGAAAGTATTGATACACAATGATGGACATGTAAACTGCAAGTGGCATGTTGCCCACACTGGACTCTGCAATGCGGATGTTTGAGGATGTTGATATGTGTGCAGTACTACACGACTGGTACAGGACACACAGGAGCACCCTAGCACTGCAAGCTCACATCTCATTCCATGCTAGACAGCCCCAACACACAAAACTAACTTTCACAGGAGGGAGAGTCCCCATAAATGTCAGGGATACTGTGGTGGCAGGCCAGGTAGCATACATCCTACTAAGTATGGAACCACTGAGTATAGGCTCAGTGTCTGTTATTTGACATGTGTATTATTGCAGGTATGAGCACCTGGGTTTCCATCCAGTTATTGTACATCCTGATGGTACATGGTCTGTACACTTGTGTGCGCTGAGATTGGACCCTAGCCATCTGACCTGTGTATTTCCATGTACATGTGTATAGTGCCTGCATATTTGCACTGTTACCTACTGGAAGTGGTACAGCTTGTTTGTTGTACAATGGACTACATGCAGCCCTGCTTACTGTAGCTTTGTTTGCATGCATGTTTGCTTGCAGTTACCCTGGAACACTGATCCCACCTGCAATGCAGAGTTACAGAGCTTCTGTGGACTCCTAGTGACATCTGCATAGCTTACTATATGTATGTCCATGTCTCACTTGACAGAACGTCACTGTTTGTCCTGTTCACATGTACGTTGCCTGTGACACATTGCATATGACTTACCTGGCATTTGTCCACGTGAGCAGTCATATATGCCAGTGCTAACTAATCACAGGCACTACATCCTCACATACTCACCTTCTGTTGAACCACCTGCTTCGCTAGGGACAGCTTGCACCTTCACCCCTGGGCTTTTGGATATTGGCAAAGGCTCTTGCTACCCCCATAGTGCCTTTTTTAGGCAAGGCTCAAAAGACAAACCCACCTCCATAGGTATCACATGGGATAAGAAACTAAGAGTAATGCTACTCAATGCCAGAAGTCTAAACCTCAAGATGCACACACTCGAAACTCTCCTTAGCATGGAGAACATTGATATCTGTGCAGTAACAGAAACCTGATTCAGGGCTCCCGAGAGCACCCCAGCACTCCCAGGTTATACCTCATACCATGCTTTTTGACCCCAAAGCTTGGACCGAACCACAAAAGGAGGGGGAGTATCGATATTCATCAAAGATACCCACACCTCCAGGTTGGTGGCAAAGCACGAAGCATCAGAGACTATCCATGTGCAACTAACATTGGGTAAAACTGCCTTCCAGTTTATAGCCTGCTACAGACCACCCTCCCAAACCCAGGAACCCCACTCGGCCTTCCTGAGAACACTGGAAAATATGAAGGTCTCTCCAAACACCATTATATTGGGCGACTTCAACTACCCAAACATAGACTGGGAGCTTTACTCTAGCTCCAACACCCTAGCCCAAAGGTTCCTAGAATTTATAAACTCAAATGCTATGGAACAACTTGTTATCACTCCCACAAGAGGGGAAAACATACTGGATCTGATCATCACCAACATGGGGACTCTATGCTCCAGACCAGAAGTGTATCCCTCACTGGTAAGATCAGACCATAAACTAATCTCACTGGATATTCACATCCCGACCCCACCCCCTGCCCAGAAAACCACAGTGAAAAACTTCTCTAAAGCAAATTTCACACTCCTCAAAACCGAGGTGGAATCCATCAAAGCCCCCGGGCCTGTGGAAAATACGGCCCAGACCGCAGAATCCTTTATAAACGCATTCTATGAACACCTTCAGGAATGCATGGATCATGCAATCCCAAATAAAACCAAGACCCAATCCTCCAAAGGCAGACGTCCTGTCTGGTGGACCCCAGCCATAAACAAACTATACAATAGAAGGATATAGCTACTAAATGATAGAGCAAAATCCCAAAAAGGGAAGGCATCACTGATCAGTATTAGCAAAAAACTACGGGCACTCATAAAATTGTCTAAGGCCAACTTCGAGAGTAAAATTGCACCGGACACTAAGGATAATCACAAGGCTTTCTTTAGTTATGTTAGGAACCTGGGTGATAATTCCCAGATATGCTCAGAATTAGTCCAAAATGACAAAAAATACACCGAACCCACAGACATTGCCAACATCCTAGCTGACAGGTTCAGCGCAAACTTCTCCCCCCCTCCACACCAAAAGGGCAAATATCTATCCCAGCAGACTGCTGCCCCCCTGACATCTCAGATGCTCAGGTAAGAGCCGCCCTCTCCAAAGCAAAAAACACAGCATCAATGGGACCAGACGGTGTCCCGGGCTGTGTCCTACATGAACTCCAAGAAGAGCTAAACCCAAATATAAAACTACTATTCAATCTCAGCCTTACTACAGGATATGTGCCCAAAGAGTGGCGTACAGCAACAGTGGTCCCTCTCCATAAAGGTGGTGCCTCAACGGATCCTGGAAACTATTGCCCCATAAGCCTGACTAGATTGGTCTGCAAAGCTATGGAAAGGATCATCATGGACCTCATAAATAAAGATATTGGGGACCTACAGACACTGGATCCTACCCAGTTCGGCTTTGTTAAGGGCAGATCCTGCCTCTTAAACCTGGTCAATTTCTTTGAAACAGTCACTAAGGCCATTGATGAAGGGAAGGTGGTCCACACAGCCTACCTGGACCTCACAAAAGCCTTCGATACAATACCCCACTTGGGCACTATAGATAAGCTCACCAGCTTAAATATAAACCCCTATGTCACTAGATGGATTGCAAACTGGCTCAAGGACAGAACCCACATGGTTAGAATTGCTGGAGCTATGTCAGACTCCAAACCAGTTACAAGTGGTGCCCCACAAGGCTCAGTCCTGGGACCTCTCTTGTTCGGTATATATTTCTTGGAGGTACAGGCCAACACAGAAGGACTGTGGCTGACCAAGTTCGCAGATGACTGCAAACTGGGCACCATAATCAACTCTCCAGCCGACACAAGAATCCTCCAAAAGGGCCTCATAGAAACAGACAACTGGTGCCAGAGCCATGGCCTCAAGCTAAATGCCAAAAAGTGTATAGTCATCCCCTTTGGCAAAAACAAAGTGCCCACAAATTACCACATAGGTGGTAATCCATTAAGTACAGAAGAAGTAATTAGGGCCCTGGGGACCCAAGTTGATAGCAATCTCTCATTTGACAACCACATGGCCAAAGTGGTTTTTATCATGAAGGGATTCACATCTAGATCATGGGAGTTCATCGTGCCTCTTTACTCATCCCTCATCAGGCCCATAATTGAGTACAATGCCCCTTTTGGGATGTACCTTACCAGACACCTGCAGCAACCTGAAAGACCCCAAAAGTACCTCACCAAGAGGATCAAAGGGCTCAAACAGATGCCATATGCTGCCCGGTTAAAGAAACTCCAGCTCTACTCAGTGGCATACCGCCTGTTCAGAGGCCATCTGTGCCTGACGTATAAAGCCATGTCCAACCCGGAATTAATGGACATGCTGCACCTCATAAATACCAAATCCCATCGAGCTACGCACTCGAGAGACTTGAACCTCAGCACTGAAATAAATAGGACATGCTGGAGGGACAGATTCATAACCCAGAGGCTCCATTCACTCTGGAATAAAATCCCAGTCCAGGTTAGGCAGAGTCCCTCATTGACTCTCTTCAGGAGGAATCTTGATGAGTGGATGGGAGGTCATAGGTTTACCCCGGGTATCACTTTTGTGTCACTGTTAGACAGAGGCACCGTATACTAACCTCGAAAAAGGGCATAGCAAAATAAATTTAAAATGGGTGGCGAAAGCCAAACACATTCTGGCTAGGCTTATAAATGCCCTAGGGCAGATAGCCTAATATGAACCTATGAACCTATGAACCTATGTACCTTGTTCCCCATTGGCCATATGTGCTGTTAATCACCATGGCAATCACAATACTATGGTAGCATGTGCAAAGGTCACTTGTCAGTCACCTCTATTAGGTTCATAGGTTCATAGGTTCATACTAGGCTATCTGCCCAAGGGCATTTATAAGCCTAGCCCATAGTTATGTGGCTTTCGCCACCCCTTTAGTTTGAATAAAAACTATGCCTATCATTTTTCTGTGCCTCTGTCAAGCAGTGACACTGAAGTAATCCCTGGGGTATATCTGCGATCTCCCATCCATTGGTCAAGATTCCTCTTGGACAAGGCCAGCGAGGTGCTCTGCCTCACATGTACCGGGATTTTGTTCCACAGCATAGGGAGTCTCTGGGTGATGAATCTGTCCCTCCAGCACGTTCTATTTATAACCGTGTCAAGGTTTAAGTCTCGCCCTTGTGGTTCTGAGGGATCTAGATTTTTGAGGTGAAGCATATTCATCAAATCTGGGTTTGACATGGCCTTATATGTCAGGCACAGGTCACCTCTGAGCAAGCGGTATGAGACTGAATAGAGCTGGAGTTCTTTCAGTCGGGCAGCATAAGACATATTCTTGAGACCCTTTATCCTTTTGGTGAGGAACTTTTGGGGCCTTTCAAGCTGCAGCAGGTGTCTGGTCAGATACATTCGAGCGGTGCATTGTACTCAATCATAGGTCTAATGAGTGATGAGTACAGGGGACGATGACCTCCCTTGATCTAGATGTGAATCCCTTCATGATCAGGTGGGCGATATAGAAGGTTTTCCTAACTACTTTAGCAACATGAGTGTCAACGAAGGCTACTGTCAACTTGGGTCCCCAGATCCCTGATGACTTTTTCTGTGCTCAGTGGATTGCCACCTATATGGTAGCTAGCGGTAACCTTGTTTTTCCCGAAGGGTATGACTATGCATTTTTTGGCGTATAACTTCAGGCCATGGCTCTGGCACCAGTTATCCGTTTCTGTGAGGCCCTTCTGGAGGATATCTGTGTCAGATGTGTTTTCGACTATGGCACCCAGTTTGCAGTCATCTGCAAACTTTGTCAGCCATAACCCTCCTGTGTTTGCTTGTACTTCAGAAAAGTAGATGCCGAACAAGAGTGGACCCAGGATTGAGCCCTGTGGGACACCACTTGTGACAGGCTTTGAGTCTGACATGGCTCCAGCAACTCTGACCCTGTGGGTTCTGTCACTTAGCCAGTTTGCAACCCATCTTGTGATGTATGGGTTTACATTCAAGCTGATGAGTTTTTCGATGATACCTGAGTGGGGTATTGTGTCGAAGGCCTTTTCCAGGTCGAGGTAGGCTGTATGGACTGCCTTTCCCTCATCAATGGCCTTGGTGACTGTCTCGAAAAAGTCAACCAAGTTTAAGAGGCAGGATCTGCCTTTGACAAAGCCAAACTGGGTTGGATCCAAAGTCTGCAAGTTCCCTATGTCTTTATTTATGAGTTCCATTATGATCCTCTATGGTACAGTTGTGGAATATGTGGGTCATGTGGCAATGTCACAGCTGCCACATGTACACAGTCAACCCTCTCCCCTACACATGGATGTACAACACATGTATGAGATGCAACCACATAGCCAAACTGGGGACTAAGCACTCTGAACCCAGTACTGGCATAACCTGTCAGGTGGCATGAAATACTACAGTGACTACAATACCAGTCTGATGTAGACCTACACTGACAGCAATCCAAACACGTGAACACACTGGGCCATTTGTGGAGCCTCAGAATAGCATCCTGCCTGAGCAGCAGACACCTCTGCAGCTGGCTCACAGGCATACGTTAAGCCGGAACACAGCACGTGCAACACATAGCAAACAAATCCTGTGTGTCAAACAGTCACAGCCTGTATGGCTAGACAACACACCTGCTACAGTTGTGTTAGGTACCTTTATTGTCCGGTACAGTGAGGTCCCACTCACCAGGCTGGACAAGGTGAAGGTCACAGTGATATGCCCATGGGGCACTATGGTCCACCACATAACACAAGCATACAGGTCAGTCAGAGGCATGGACACATATGACTCAGTCATTGTCCATGCCACTATGGCTGACCTGTGATGTACCTCCCTGGACTACATGATAGGGAACATGGAAGGGCTCTCTGAGCATGTGGCACAGACTGGTATGACCCTGACCTTGGTTGGCATCATACCCTCACCAGGAATGCTGACGTATTACTGAATGCTGATGAATTACTGTAGCTACAACACCCTAGCTGAAAGGTTCCTAGCATGTAGTCACTGCATTGCTATGGAACAACTTGTTACCACTCCCACAACAGGTGAAAACATGCAGCACCTGTTCATCAACAACATCTAGACTATATTCCCCAGACCAGATGTGTATCCCTCGCTGCTAGGATGATACCATATACATCTCACACTGTATATACACATACCACATGCAGCACCCGCACAGAAGACCACAGTCATAATGTTATCCAGTGCAAATACCATGTATTCACATGTGGCAGGCGTCAGACATGGGAAATATTGAAGGTCACAGGTACATATGTGTATTTGGCACACACATACATCATCTGTGTCCATTGCCATTACTGGTTTAATCGATGTCATGCATTATTGTGAACAACAACCCACACACATGGGCATTCTCTGTGTCAAAAACACACGTGGCATGTGTGGAATTCAAAGCCATAACTAACTGTGCTATGACAGTAGTGAGAGATGCAGTAGCAGATAATGCTATTTGCATTACTGGGAGATTTGCCCTCTTCCGCTGTACTTGTAGGGTGCTGACATCATCTCTGTGTAGAGATTGGAATATGCAGCAGCTGGTGTGTTGTACTGGTTGGCAAAAGGGTCAGTTCTCTCACACATGTAATTGTACCCACCCTATTTCCACACACACACTTGCTGGATTCAAACCCCTACCTAACTATGTTATGAAACACAAGATGGACTCATTAGCAGAGTGCGTTATTCGCATTATTGGAAGGCTTTCTTCTCCTGCTGTCCTTATAGGATGCTGACATCATCAGTGTTTAGAAAGGGGAATGTGCATCCTGTAGTGTGTTCTCCTAGTTGCTAAAAGGGACATTTCCCTCACACAGAATTGCACACCCACTAACCCCTCTCACCCAAACACACACACTTGCAGTATTCAAACCCCTACCTCACTATGTTATGACACTCAAGACAGACGCATTAGTTGAGCGCGCAATTCGCATTACTGGGAGGCTTTTATTCTCCTGCTGTACTTATAGGGTGCTGACATCATCGCTGTTTAGAAAGGGGAATGTGCATCCTGTAGTGTGTTCTCCTAGTTGCCAAAAGGGACATTTCTTTCATACAGAATTGCACACACACTAACCCCCCTCCACACACACTGAGCATTTGCAGGATTTAAACCCCTACCTAAGTTATGACACTCGAAACGGACGCATTAGCAGAGCGCACTAGTCGCATTACTGTGAGGTTTCCCTTCTCCTGCTGTACTTATAGGGTGCTGACATCATCAGTGTTTAGAAAGAGGAATGTGCATCCTGTAGTGTGTTCTCCTAGTTGCCAAAAGAGACATTTTTTTCATACAGAATTGCACACACACTTACCCCCCTCCACACACACTGAGCATTTGCAGGATTCAAACCCCTACCTAATTATGTTATGACGTTCAAGACGCACGCATTAGCGGAGAGCGCTATTCGCATTACTGGGAGGTTTCCTTTCTCCTGCTGTACTTATAGGGTGCTGACATCATCAGTGTTTAGAAAGAGGAATGTGCATCCTGTAGTGTGTTCTCCTAGTTGCCAAAAGGGACTTTTCTTTCATACAGAATTGAACACATACTAACCCCCTTCTATACACACTGAGCATTTGGAGGATTCAAACCCATACCTAACTATGTTATGACACTCGAGATGAACGCATTAGCGGAGCGCGCTATTTGCATTACTGGGAGGTTTCCCTTCTCCTGCTATACTTATAGGGTACTGACATCATCAGTGTTTAGAAAGGGGAATGTGCATCCTGTAGTGTGTTTTCCCAGTTGCCAAAAAGGACATTTTTCTCACACAGACCAATCCCGCTCACGCACACACTGAGCATTTGCAAGATTCAAACCTCTATCTAACTATATTATGACACTTGAGGGAGACGCATTAGCAGAGCGCACTATCCGAATTAGTGAGCATTTGTTCTGCACCTGCAGTATTTACAGTGTGCTGACAACATTATTTCTACAGAGGTATGTACATCTAGTACTACCTGTCAGGTGGGGGATAGCATATATATGCATTTGCAGCCACCTACTTCAGGGTCAGATATGCACATTGCACTAGCAGGTTATGTTCTATACCATGCTTCGTGACCACAGGACCTGTAACACACAACACAACCAGTTCGGACCACCCCTCCCACATCCAGGACACACACTTTGCTTCCCTGGGAACAGTGCCAAGATATGCAGGTGTTCACGTACACCATTCCAGTTGTTAACGTCAGGTACAGGTATATTGTGTGTGGGAACTACTCAGGCCTCTACAACATTACCCTACTGCCACTGCAATTTGTGAGTCCATGTGCTATGGCAGAACCACTCACCACAGCCACAAGGGGGAATACATGTTGCACCTGACCATCAGCAACATGGGTACTCACTGTTCCACACCAGAGGTAGACCACCATTGTTGATATCTGACCATACCCACCTTTTCCTGGACATCCATATCCCATCCCCACCCCCAGGCAAGGTTGTCACTGCAAACAAAGTGTATTTATCAAAAGCAGACCTTACACTTGTGAAGACTGGGGTGGAAGACTTCAAAGGACCCATGCTGGGGGAGTATACAGGCCACTCTGCATAATCCTTGACAATTGCATTCTATGAGCATGTGGAAGGTTTGCACTGATCATGCTATCCCAAATATACCCATGACTCCTCCACAACAGGACACCTGTCAGGTGTACACCAGCCATATATGAGCTGTCCAACAGACAGAGTGAGCTAATACATTGCAGAGCAGTAGCCCACAGAGGGAGGACATCTCTGAACAGTACTGGCACGACACTTCAATCCCTCATAATCATCACGACAAAGTGTTGACAGTGAAATTGTCCAAACAATGCAGATATGGCTCCACTCAGTCTGTTATTGACGCCCACTTACTGTTAGAGGTCCTCACCAACCCTCTTCCAGCACACACCAAGAACATGGATGTGGCTTAGCAAATTCAGCCCCTGGGATCTCCACTGTGTCCCTGCTTGACAGAGGCACAGCACACTAGCCTCACACGGTGCCTTATGTGACCTACTTTACAGTGGCACAGTAGCCTACTGTACTGGGGAGGCAGACGCCAAGCACACTCTGGCTAAGCTGTCATTCCCTAGGGCAAACAGCCTAGTGTTGACCTCTACACCTATATGTTTAATTGTCAGATGCACAATATTTGTTGCTGACAGACTGTTTGCAGGTCTTTATTGCCATAGCATTCCCTGTTTCTATGAACAACTTGTGTATCTGTGGAAGATGTTTGAATATGAGAGGGATCCACTATATCACATATGTCTCTGTAGTCATTTAACTGTGTGCACTGGGCAGATTGCTGTAATGTGGTTGGTTCCTGGAATAACACATACAAATACCAGATATGTGTGGCCAACTGCTAAACTGAGATTTGACCTAAGTGTGTGAGCATGCCCAGTTCAGGCTTTCCATGGCATGTTGTCTGACATATGTCTCATTTAAAGTGTGCGAGCATGCCCAGTGTGAGCTTTTCATATGTTGAACTCTGCAGCCCACCACATTTGTGGATGTGTGAACTTCAACAATATCTCACGTTTATGGTTGTGTGTTGTGTGTCATGTTGTGTAGTTACTGTCCAACTGCTTTGTGTCTGAACACAACAGGGATTATACTGTGCCTGCAGGGTTTGCATGGGATACTTTGCATATAGTTGTCAACATCCTTTCATACTGAGCTAACACTGTAGTACCGTATAGTGTACTGGTTCAGTACTTTCACTGTGGTGGACAGTATCCTGGGCTTTAGTCCTATCACTGCTTTACATTTTCATAGTGAGCACAACAGCCTGGTTAGGGGCCAGTTGTGCACATCTGACCATGTTGCATTATGTTCAGATATGAACTACTTAAACCAGGCTTGTCCAACATTGGTAGTGTATTCCACAACATAGGTGTACATTGGCAAACACTAGCGATGTGCCCTAGGCCATTTCTAATGCTAGTCGGAGAGTGTGTTTGTCCTTCGACACACATTGTAAGTGGAGTTTGCCATGACATATGTCATGGTTAGTATACTGTGCCTCCGTCTACCCATGACATAACAGTGATACCCAGAGTAAACCTACCATCTCCCATCCATTCATCAAGATTCCTCTTGAGGAGAGTCGATGAGTGACTCTCTGGTTAACCTGTACTGGGAGTTTACTCAAGAGTGAGGGTGGCTTCTGTGTTATGGATCATTCAGTACAGCTTGTCCTATGTATGTCAGTGCTGGGGATCAGGTCTCTCATGTGCATAGCTCACTGCCATTCAGATTGTACAAGGTGCAGCATGTTCATTGATTCCAGCTTGGACATGGCTTTATACATCAGGCACAGCTTGCCTCTGGGTGGGCAGTATGGCAGTGTGTGGAGCTGCAGTTTGTTTAACCAGGCAACACATGGCATCTGTTCAAGCTCTTTGATACTCCTGGTGAGGTACTTTTGGGGACTTTACAGTTGATGGAGGTGTCTGCTGAGGTACATCCCACAGGGGCTATTGTAGTCAATTGTAATGCTGATGAAGGATGACTGCAGAGCCACAATGACCTCCCCTTATCTAGATCTGACAACCTTCATGATTAGGTGGGTATATGGTATGTTTGTGTAACCACTACAGCCACATGCTTGTCCAATGCAGGATATCTATCAACTTGTGTCCCCAGGTCTCTCATTACATGTTAAGTACTTAATGGGTTAACACCTATGTGGTAATTGGTGGGCACTTACTGTATATCCACAGGGGGTGACTATACACTTTTCTGCAATTAGCTTGCTAACATGGCTATGGCACCAGTTGTCTGTTTATATGTGGCCCTTTTGTGGGATGCTTGTGTCAGCTGGAGGGTCAGATATGGTGGCCAGTTTGTAGTCCTCTGCAAACATGTTCAGACACAGTCCTTCCATGTTGGCCTGTACCTATGGGACATATATACCAAACAAGGGAGGTCCCAGGACCAAGCCTTGTGGGATGCCAGTTATATCTGGTTTGTAGTCTGACATGGCTGCAGCATGTCTGACCATGTCAGTTCTGTCCTTGGTCTGGTTTGCAACCCCTCTACTGACATAGGGGTTTATATTTAAGCTGGTGAGCTTATCTATAATGAACACGTGGGGTATTGTATGGAAGCCTTTGCAAGGTCCAGCTACGCTGTGTGGACCACATTGCCCTCATCAATGCCCTTAATGACTGTTTCAAATGAGTCAAACATGTTTAAGGGGCAGGATCTGCACTTAAGAAAGCCACACTGGGTAGGGTCCGGTGTCAGTTGGTCCCCAATATCTTTATGTCTGCGGTACATGCTGATCCTTTCCATAGCTGTGCAGACCAAGCTTGTCAGGATTCTGGGGTGGTAGTTTGCAGTATCCATTCAGGCAACACCTTTGTTGAGAAGGACCACTGTTGTTGTACACTGCTCTTTGGGTACATATCCTGTGGTAAGGCTGACATTGAGCAGTAGTGTGATTTGGCATTCCATTCTTCTTGGAGTCCATGTTGGACTCAGCCCAGGACACCATCTCATACCATTGCTGCTGTGTGTTTTCCTTTGTAGATGCTGGCTGTTACCTCAGCATCTGCAATGTCAGGGGGCCAGCAGTCTGCTGGGATAGATATTTTGCATTCTGTGGGGGGGGGGGTTGCACTGCACCTGTCAGGTTGGATGTTGGCAATATGTGTGTGTGTTTGGTATGTTGTTTGTAATATTTGAGTGATTCAGAGCATATCTGTGAATTCCCAACAAGGTTCCTACCATCAGTTAAGAAAGCCTTGTGATTATCCTTAGTGTCCTGTACAATTTGTATCTTCATAGGTTCATAGGTTCATACTTGTCTATCCATCCTAGGGCATTTCTAAGCCTAGCCAGAGTGTGTGCGGCTTTCGCCACCCCTTGCTATGTGAATATTATGGCCATTTATGATTTACTTTACTGTGCCTCTGTCTGGACGTGACACAGTGAAGACCCCCAGTGTACATCTACAATCATCCATCCACTTGGCAAGATTCCTGTTGAAGAGTGTCAGTGAGGGGCACTGCCTAACATGGAGTGGGATTCTGTTCCAGGGTGTAGGGATCCTCTGGGTTATGTATCTATCCCTCCAGCACATCCTATTTCATTAAGTGTTGAGGTTGACATCTCTCACTCTCACAGCTCCGATGGCTTTGGGTTTTCTGGGGTGGAACATGTCCATTACTCCTGTGTTGGGCATGACCTTGTACAACAGGCATACAACGCCACTGTATAGGAAGTATGTGACTGCATTCAGCTGGGGTGTCTACAGCCAGGCAGCATATGACATATATTTGAGACCCTTTATCCTCTTGGTGAGGTACTTTTGAGGTCTTTCTAACTGCTGCAGGTGTCAGGTAAGGTACATCCCAAATGAGGCATTGTATTAGATAATGGGTCTGATAAGAGAATAGTATAGGGGCACAATGACCTCTGTTGACGTAGATGTGAATCCTTTCATGATACGGTGTCCAATATAGACAGTCTTCCTAGCCATGTTGGCAATGTGAGTGTCACATAACAGGTTACTGTCCACTTGTGTCCCTAGGTCCCTGATTACTCCTTCCATACATAATGGTTTACCACCTATGTGGTAATTTGTGAGTACCTTGTTTGGTATTTGGTGGGACATTCATGCTGTCCAGTGTCTTCAGGATGGCTGGGTGGGGTTCCTGTGTGTGAGAGTGTGGTCTGTAGCATGCTACAGACTGTTCAGCAGTTTTGCCTATGGTTAGTTGCACATGGGTGGTCTCCGATGCTTCGTGCATTGTCAGTTACCTGGACGTATGGGTGTCTGTGCTGAATATGGATACTCCCCCTCCTTTTATGTTTTGGTCCAGGTTTTGGGGCCATAACGCATGATATGAGGTATAACCTGGTAGTGCTGGTGTGCTGTCAGGAGGCTTGCTGCAGGTTTCTGTCACTGCACGGACATCAATGTTCTCCATACTGGGGAGGGCCTCTGGAGCATGCATATTGAGGTTTACACGTCTGGCATTGGTCAGCATTACCCTTATGTTTCTTTCCACTTATGTTTTATAGGGTGGTGGGTTAGTCTTTTCAGCCTTGCCTACGAAAGGCTCTATGGAGGTGGCGATAGCCGTATCCAATATCCAGACGCCCAGGGGTAACAGGTGCAAGCCATCCCTGGAACAGCAGCGTGGCTTGTCAAGCATGACATCCCAATCAGACAGACATTGGATCCCCTTGGAATGACACCTGTAATTGTGCCACTTGTTAAAGCTGATCATTCTGTGTTTGTACTGTGGCATCATTCTTGGTGAGGGTAGGATGCTGCAAACGGTCAGTGTCATACCGGCCTGGACTACATAATCGGAGAGCTCATCTATGTCTCTTTTCATGTAGTCCGGGGAGGTACATCTCAGGTCATTCACGCTAGCATGGACAATGACTGCATCATATTTCTACTTGCTTTGGGGTGACCTGCGTACTTGTGTTATGTGGCGTATTGTAGCAGCCTACAAGCAGCTTACTGTACCCTTTCCCTTGTTCAGTCTGGTGAGCGGGACAGCAGTGTGTCTGACTATGGAGTCACCTATTACAACTGTATCAGGCATGTTGTTTCTCCTTCTGGCCTGTGACTGTTTGGCACACCAGCTTTGTGTAATATGTGTTGCATGTGCTATGTTTGGAGGTTGTGGTTGCTTGGGTGTCTGCTTTGGAGGCCTCTGCTGGTGTGGTGTGTTTGTAATTAGGGCCTTCAGGAATGTTTTTCTGTGTTTATGTCTTTGGTTTGCAGTTGTGATAGGTCTATGTGGGACTGGGTTTGTGGTGTGTGTGGTTACCTTCTCCTCCTGATTAGTTTTGACAGTACTGAGTTGAGGGAGCTCAGCCTCCGGTTTGGATAAATGGTTGCATCTCTCACATATATTTGTATTTCTTGGGGGGAGTTGAGGGTTGTCTGTGTACTTGGGGCAGGTGTAACATTGCCTCAAGATTCACAGATTCAACTTGTTGTAGCTGGCCTTAGTGGATTGTATGTGTGGACATATTTTATTGCCATACTACTGATCAGTGATTACTTCCCTTTTTATGTTTGCTCTGTCATGTAGTAGCTTCCTCATTCTCTTGCATGGTTTGGTAATGACTGGAGTCCACCATGCCAGATGCCTGCATGTATGGCATTGTGTCTTGGTTTTATTTGGGATTGCATAATCCAAGCATTCCTGACAGTGTTCATGGAATGCCTGTATAACAGGTTCTGAGGTGTGGCCCATATTTTGCACATGCACAGGGCCTTTAATGGATTCCACATCAGTTTGGAGGAGTGCAACTTTTGCTTTACACATGTTTTTCACTGTGGTTTTCTAGCCAGGGACTGTGGTCAGGATGTGTATATCAAGTGTGATTACTCTATGGTCTGGTCTTACCAGTGAGGGATACACTTCTCATCTTGCCATCCAGTACCCATGTTGCTAATTATCACATCCAGTATGCTTACCCCTCTTGTGGGAGTGGTACATTGTTCCTGGGCATTTTGGTTTATGGATTCTAGGAACTTTTGTCCTACAGTGTTGGAGCTAGTATAATGCTCCCAGTCTATGTCTGGGTATTTTCAGTCACACAATATAATGTGGTTTGGAGGTCTTGATATAAGATCCTTTACTTCTAACCACCATACCTTTAAAATCACCCGTAACAGAAAAATTTTTAATCCAGCCAATTTTCAAACTGAACTTCAAGCCTGTGACTGGTCTCCCTTAAGGCACCTACCAATTGATGAAGCAGTATCCCATTTTAACTCCAAATTCCTTCAAATTCTTGAATTCCATGCCCCCTCTTGCTCCATTAGAACTAGATACAAAGCAGCCCCATGGCTTACTAAAGAAACCAGACAACAAATCCGTCAAAGAAATAAAATTTGGTCCAAATGGAGAAACACTAAAGACCCAATTGATCAGCAGCACTTTAGACAACTAAGAAATGCCACCAAACGATCTATACTTTACAATAAAAAAAACTATTTCTTCAAACTCCAACAAAAACACCATAATCAACCCCAAAGCTTTTGGTCAGGCATAAATAAACTGTTACATCCAGGCCACTCTAAAACCCCCACTCCATTTGGTCTCTCCCAAAACTCTCCAAACAAGATAGCTGATGCTTTCAACACCTTTTTTACTGAAACTGTCTAATCTCTAGCCAACACCCTACCTCCTCTCAATCCTACCCTCTCATGCTCCCTAACTACCTCACCATCTACTTTTCACTTTAAACCTATTCCTACAAACCTCATCTATACTCACCTTCATAAGCTCAAACCTTGTACACCCTCAGCCGATCACCTACCACCTGAATACCTACAAATTGCAGATAAAGCTCTTGCCTACCCTATCTCTATTCTTATCAATAGAACCATAACTGAAGGCTCCATTCCTTCACTATGGAAAATCTCTCGCATAATCCCACTTCACAAAGGCGGCAACTCAACTGAACTCTCCAACTTTCAACCCATAGCCCTACTATCTCCACTAGCCAAAATAATGGAAAAATGTATCCACCAACAATTTCTCAACCACATTCTCCAACACAACTTTCTAGCAGACTGTCAACATGGTTTTAGACCATTCCACAGTACCACCACTGCTCTCCTATCTTTTACAGACTGCATCAATAAATACCGTAACAATAACATGCTCTCCGCTGCTCTTTTCATTGACCTCTCTAAGGCTTTTGATATGGTCAATCATCAAATACTACTTAACATACTCAACTCATTCTCACTTGACACACAAGCATTACTCTGGTTCAAATCCTATATGCACAATCGACAGCAGGCTGTCCTTTGGGATAATAACCTATCCAAACATCTCCCTGTTACCCTTGGTGTCCCTCAGGGCTCCATCCTAGGACCTCTACTCTTCTCCCTATTCATTAACGACCTTTCTACTAATTTACCTGTACCTACTAGCATTCAATATGCAGATGACTCCACTTTGATTTGTAAAGCTAAAACTTCATCTGAACTCCAAACCATCACCCAAACAGTATTCAACCAAGTTGAAAACTAGTTCCAACAATGCCACCTCCTCCTCAATGCCAAAAAAAACAAACTATTGCTATTTACTCCAACTATTAAATCCACCCCATTAGACTTCTCTATTACATCCATCAATGGTACAATCATAGCTCCCGACCCAACTACAAAACTCTTAGGGGTATTGATTGACCACAACCTGAACTTTGATGCTCATATCAATGCCACCATCAAAACTGTCAACAGAAAACTTGGATCCTTATACAGGATAAAATCTTTTCTCACCCCAGAAGCCAGAACTACTATTGCCCATACACATCTAATCTCCACACTCTTTTATGCCTCTATAATTTATACTAATCTTTCCAAAAGTAACCTAAACAAGTTGTCTACTTCTTACAACAATATTGCCAGGTTTGCTACTGGGTCCTCCTTCAGAACACATCACTGTCTAAACCTAAAACTTCTAGGATGGCTTGAACTAAATAACCAACTAAACTTTCAACAACTCTCCATTATCCATAAAATTCTACACCAGCCTAGTAATACTCCTATTCTCAGTAGCCTCATCTCCCCCTACTCAAACCTCATTAACCTTCGCTCAGCAAATAAACTACTAGTTGCCACCCAGAAATCCCACAACAGGGCAGGTGATTCACTTTTCTCGAATACAGTGGGGAAGATCTGGAACAAGCTTCCCACTAAACTTACATCTCTTTCATCATTAACACTCTTTAAAAAAACAACTAAAAACTCTACTAAAAACTCAATGGCTATGTCCTTGTACTAACCCTGACTAACCCCCCACCTTATCCGTACTCAACAGACCTCCTCCTTCACCCACACCATTGCAGCATTAGCATTTTTACCCCTGCTTCCCTCCCTTACATCCTATTTCCCAGCATGCCATCAGTGAGTATTTCTCCTCATTACACTACCTTCTCAGTGTACTTTTATCTTTCCACCCTGCACTTTTGCTTTTCTTTTCTTTCATTATGATTAAGTTTTCTTCCTCTTATACTTATCCTCCCTAATTTCTACTACTTCCCTGTATTATACACATTTTATAACCCTTTTATATCTTTTGAAAAGCACATCCTACCCAACTTACTAACGTTGAAGCTCTATCTCTTTCCCTTAGTAATAATCACTGTATTTTTACCCTTTTTTCAACTCATTTCTCAATTTCTGTATCTTCTTTATTTCTGTATAACTGAAGTTGATGAAATAATTCTGCAAGCATATTCACCTTAGCTACATTACATAATGTATGTATCTTGTTTTGGCACTAGCCTGCTGTTAACTAGTTTAAAGTGGAGCTTTTCTCCCCGGGCCTCTACTGAAAATGGACATGTATCCAGCTAGACTAGCCCGGTCAATAAATGTAAAATAAATAAAAAAAATAAATAAAAACTAATGTATTCCAACATAGGCCAGGTGCAGTTCCTGGTGTTAGGACGGTAGTCTGTAGCAGGCTATAAACTGGGAGGCAGTTTTAGCCACTGTTACTTGACCATGGCTAGTCCATGCTGATTCTTGTTGTGGTACCAACATGGGGGTGTGGTTATCCTTGACAATTATTGCTAGTCACCCTCCTTTTGTAGCTTGTTCCATGTTTTGAGGTTGTACAGCACAGTATGAGGTGTAACCTGGTAGTGTTAGGGTGCTGTTGTGAGCCTTGACCCAGTTTTCTGTTACAGGACAGATATCAACATTCTCCATACTGGGGGAGTTTAGACTGCATGCATCTTGCTGTTTAGACTTCTGGCATTGGGTAGCATTACATCTAGGTTCTTATCCCTTGTGATACCTTTGGAGGTGGGTTTGTGTTTTGAGCCTTACCTATTCAGGGCACGCTGTGGGTAACAACAGCCTTTGCCAGTATCCATAAGGCCTGGACTGATAGGTGCATGCCACCCCTAGCAGGTGGAACATCATGTCATGCTCAGCATGTCATCCCAGGCTGGCACACATTGGATCCCCATTGACTAACTGCAATACTTCAGCCAGTTATTGCAATTGATCATCTCATTGTCATATTGTGGCATCATGCTTGGTGAGGGTAGGATGTTAGTCAGGGTCATCAAGTGTGCATATACTACATGGTGTTACATTGCTTAACACATGGCATTCATGCCTCAGGTGGTGCTGCAGGGCTGCCTCTGTCGGATGCACATACTTACATTCCCTGTACATGTTTGAGAGCAGGTTATGTCATTTTAGGCATCCCTGTTATTATATCAGTGAGTCAGAGAGGGGTATCATTCCCAAGGTTCCTACTGAGCCAGTGTATGTGCTATGCATTGCCTCTTTGCCAAGGCCAGGGCATACTGGGCACGCCTCCTTCTGCCTACTGGGGCAGGCTGAGGTTGTTCCTCCTCCAAGTCACACTCTACCTGTGATGGCCTTGGCAATGGTGGGGGGCTGTTTGGCCCGGCCCTATGTTGGTCCTGCTGCAGCTGTTTTCGCAAGATCATATTATGTAGCATAGCACATACGATGACAATTTGGGTATATGTAGTTGGTGAGTACTGCAAGGCTCCACCAGATGTGTCCAGACACTGGAACCGTGACTTGAGCAGCCCATACACACGCTCTATTACATTACATGTTTGTGCGTGTGCCTCATTATGGCGTTCCTGTTCAGGTGTGTGTGCGTTTCTGATGGGTGTCATCAGCCACGGCTCCAGTGCATAACCTGCATCCCCAACTAGGTGTCCATGTGGGATGTCCCCATTGGCAAATGTCTGGTACAGCTGCGTCAAATGCCAGATATGGGAATCATGGTAGCTCCCAGGGCAGCCAGCACACACATTCATTATTATGCCCTGGGCATCACACATGACCTGGCAGTTGATGGAGGGGAAGCCCTTGCGGTTAATGTAGGCCCTACCCCACTCACTGGCTGGTGCTTTGATGCGTATGTGCGTGCAGTCTATTGCACCCACTACCTCAGGGTATTCCGCTATTTGCTGGAAGAGACGCATATTGCTGGCCAATACCTCATGGGCATTGGGGAAATATACATGATCACCGACATGTGCAGACATGGCATCCAGGAACTGGTGCAGTACCCTGGAGGCTGATGCCTGTGATATCCCCATCATATCACCAGTTGGTCTCTGGAAGGTACCTGTTGCTAGTATTCTTAGGCCAACACATACCTTGGTTTCCACTGGGATGGGTTCCCCTCTGTTGGTTCTGTGTGTGAGGCGTGGCCTGCACAGCTCGACAATTTGCTGCAGGAGGTCTCTGTCCACTCTATAGCGCTCTACTATCTCCAGCTCATGTAACCCATGGTAGGTGACCCTGGGCCTGTACACTCTTCTCCGTCTCCTCACTGTGGGTTGTCTGGCACCATTTGCATTGTCACCACCCTCAGCAAGTAGCCTATGTCTCCTTATGACAGCTATGGCAGCCCCTAGCATTTCTGCTCTGAGTTCAGCTTTTTCAGTTTTGACTTCTAATAGCTTACTCCTGTCTTGCAGTGTCTCTTGAGAGAAACATCCTGCACTGCTGTTTGCAGAGTTTTAAGTGCTTGACTGAGCTACTATTCTGCCTGTGTAATTGCCTGCTTCTAATTGTTTTCACCTGCTAGCTTCAGCAGTATTCCCTGCTAGCTTCCTACTAATTCTGTTGCTTCCTTTTTCCTTTCTGTTTCCTCAGGGGGGAGCAACGTGCATACCAGCAGAAACACGCTCACAGTGGCTTACACGCGCGCACACATGCTTACACGGTTCAGAATCTGCTTATTCGGGTTAAAACGCGCACACCAGCGCAAACAGTCTTACAAGTCTGCCAACAGGCTCCCACATGCTCAGTCTGCCTTACACACGTGCACACTGCCCTACTCGCACCTCATGGCGCGCACACATGCGCATGCACACCCAGCAAGAAACTTTGGTGTAAGCAACAGTGTACACCTTCCATTTCTTGACTTTCCCATGCTTATCTTGTAGCACTCCTCTTTCCATGATATGTGTCTGACATCTGTCATGTAACACTAACCTCCAATGAACTGCATTTTTTTCTGCCATTCCCCCCTGTGATGTCACCTATCTCCTACTCTATTCTTCCCCCTTATGTATCTCTTACACTACTCAGAATGTGCTCAATTGCTATGTGACAGTGGAATTCAGTATCCTAACACTCATTTACATCAGATTGCCTACTAATGCTTAGTTACATGTCTTAGACTCAGCTTTCCCCCTTAGCAACCACTAAACGGTGGCCATGTTGTTTTTGGTCTGCTGGTCCCTGCATTGTAAATCCATGTATTGCATAAAACCACATTTGTGGGTTTATAACCTTCATTTTTATGTTTTATACAGCGCAGCCCGTTTGCGCGGGGCTGCGCTGTGTTTAAACATCGGCGATCGCCGGAAAAAAAAAAATTATTTATTTCTCATATTTGCATCGGGGTACCTTGCCAATGGCCACATATTTGGCCATTGGCATGCTGCCTGACACATATGCACCCTTTATTTGGAGCTGACATGGCTCCATTGTATTTTTTCAGAAACGTACTCAGTTGTCAACTGAGTACATTTCTGCAGCTAAAACAGCTCTTACATGGTCTGCTTTGGGCTTCCTGGATCGCTAATCTACCTCATTTGCATGCCTTTCGGCTGCAAGTGAGGTGATTAGCATATCCATGCCCACTCCATGTAAGAGACGTTTTAGCTGGTCTCTTACACGGAATTTAGGGCTGTTCCTGGATCGCAAAGGCTGCATGGAGTCTTACACTACTCTTAGACTCCATGCAAGCCTTCGTGAATCCTGCCCGTAGAGTTTAAAGAAAGATGATGCAGGGTTTAAATGCAGTTGAAAGCTATATGCTGCTTGCAATGTTTGCAGCACTTGTGAAAATGTAAGTGTCTCTTTAATGGTATAACTGTTGATGAATGGAAATGCAAGTCATGTTTGTACTTGTGTTTTGTGGTGTGGAATATAAATTGTTATTTATATGTATCTATATATATATATATATATATATATATATATATATATATATATATATATATATATCTATGTTGTTTTGTCGACAGTACGGTTCATCGAATCATACTTTGTCAAACTCACGTCCGCGAAAGTGCATTCCATTGAAAATGCACTTTTGCGGAATAAAAAAAGAAAAACTAAATAACAAAAACAAAAAAAATACAGTACTTTAATATTCTCACTCTGAGAACTCACTACAGTGGGGAAAACGGAATATTCCCTTATCCCCACTGTACTACGATCTCAACAAGAGTTTCCTTAGTTGTACATCAACAGTATAAATTGAAGTACAACTAATGCTACATGCAAACGGCATGTTTTTTTTGTTTGTTTTCTTTAGCGAAAGTGCATTTTCAAAAAAATGCACTTTGGCTAAAGTAATTTCGACAAAGTACGGTTTGATGAACTGTCCTGTCGACAAAACAAATAGGACCCATGAATATATATATATATATATATATATATATATACATATATATATATATATATATATATATATATATATATATATATATATATATATATATATATATATATATATATATATATATACATTGCCTATCCCATTTCCATTCTCATCAATAGAACCATAAGTGAAGGAACTATCCCATCTATCTGGAAAATTTCTCATATCATCCCACTACATAAAGGGGGGAACTCCAAGGACTTCTCTAACTTTCGTCCTATAGCTCTGCTATCTCCTCTTGCAAAAATAATGGAAAAGTGTATCCATAAGCAACTACTTAACCACCTTCTTCATAACAACTTACTTGCCAGCTGTCAACATGGATTCGGACCTTTCCACAGTACCACCACTGCCCTGCTATCCTTCACAGACTGTATCAACAAAACCTGTAACAAAAATATTCTTTCCTCTGCAGTCTTCATTGATTTATCTAAAGCTTTTGACATGGTTAATCACCAACTCTTTCTACACATACTTTAATCCCTTTCACTTGATCCTCTAGCCATGAATTGGTTCAAATCTTACCTAGAAAACCGACAGCAGTCTGTACTCTGGCAAAATAAACTATCTAATCACCTTCCTATTTCCCTTGGTGTTCCACAGGGCTCCATATTAGGCCCACTCCTATTTTCCATTTATATTAATGACCTTCAATCAGCATTTCCACACACCACCTGCATTCAATATGCAAATGACTCCACTATAATCTGTTCAGTCACTTCTCAAAATGAACTTCAGTCTCTTACCCAGAAAGCTTTCAGTACTGTAGAACAATGGTTCTCAAACCACTGCCTCTTCCTAAACCCCCAAAAAACTAAACTGTTAGTCTTCACACCAACCCGAAAGTCCACCCCTATACATTTCACACTCACATCTAATAATGGTACTCTTATTTCTCCTGACCTAACCACTAAACTTTTAGGAATAACAATAGACAACAACCTCAACTTTGATACTTGTATAAACAGCACAATAAAATCAGTTAACAAAAAACTGGGATCCCTTTACAAACTCAAACCCTTTCTTACACCAGTAGCTAGGACCGCTATAGCCAGAACTCACTTAATCTCCACTCTACTCTATGCTTCACCTGTATACACTAATCTTTCTAAAAACAACCTCAACAAACTGGCAACATCCTATAATAATATTGCTAGATTTGCTACAGGCTCTACCTTTAGAACTCGTCACTGACTGAATCTAAATCAACTTGACTGGCTAGAATTTCTTAACCAGCTTCAATTTCACCAGCTTGCTATAGCCCACAAGACCCTATATCAACCCACCAACACTCCAATACTCTCTAGCCTCATTACACCTTACAATAATCTTAAGAACTTACGCTCCTCAAACAAACTGCTGATCAATACTTCCAGATCCATCAACTCAGCAGGTGACTCCCTGTTCTCTAACACTGTTGGAAAACTATGGAATCTACTACCCACTGAACTCACAACTCAGACTTCTCTCTCACTTTTTAAAAGGACTCTAAAACAATTTCTCAATACACACTGGCTATGCTCCTGTACTAACCCTGACTAACTTTTTTCCTTCACACTAATAATCAGTCTACATCTTTATAATCGTACCCTTAATCAATATACCATGTTATTGCAAATAAAATGTATGTATATATGTATATTGTACCCTCTCCTGTACACCCTTTGCTGCTTACTGCTCATGCTATGCTCACTATGACTACTGTATTTTGTACTTTTTAAAAACTAATGTTTTTATGTAATAATAGCTGTTTTTAGTTTGATCTGTTATGACTTTTATATTAATTTTGTATGTTTCTTGGAGCTTTTCTCCCTGGGCCTCTACTGAAACTGGACATGCATCCAGCTAGACTAGCCCAGTCAACAAATGTAAAATAAAAAAAATAAAAAAAAAATATATATATATATATATATATATTTTTTTTTGCCTTTGTGATTTGAGAGCTGCTTAGCAGAGTACAAATAGGGTTCACAGGTAAAGGAAAAAGTGAAAAATGTAATTTTAATATTCTTCATTAGCACAAACACTTCTGTCACTAATGCATGAATTTGTAATGGGTGAATGATGTCTACATGATATATACCTCTCACTGTGGCACAAGTTGTAAATGTAGTGACTTTGGACTAAGAACAGAATTGCTCTGGTTTTCAAATCCATCCTATGTGAAGGGAATTCAGAAATTATTACTCCAGATTTCTGACTTACCTTCATCACAACATGTTATGCTGTTTTTTTCCATTTGTTGCTTTCTATACTAGTTCGCAACTGAGCGGCACAGAGTTAAGTTTATCTGCTAAAGGAAAAAAGTGAAAACTTTTAATCGGTCTGTCTTCTGTAGTGCTTACAGGCTTGATGGCAATGCGTGAACATTGGCACTCTGGACAGTATTGAGTGGAGAACATCCATCTACAGTGTAACTGTCTATGTGGCACAAAATGAAATTGTAGTGAATTTAGAGACAGAACGCAGATAATCCAGGGTTCAAATCCAAATAGCACTTTTTTTTACAAAGGGTGTCAGAATGCCATTTCTTATATTACTTTAATTAGGAAGGCAACACTAGATACAAATGGATATCATAAATAGCTTGATTGCAAGAAATGTATCTGTAATGCTTTAGTATCTACCCTTATTTAGGAAGCATATCTTTTTGATGACTTACTTATGAAACCCAGTTGATTGTGTGTGTAATTGTGTAAGCATGACAATCATGATAACTAATTAAAAATGCAATTGTGTATCTATGATAAGACAATGTTTTAGCTAAAATCATCTTGACTCCTCATGTAGCCTAACTCTGTGTTATGAATTGTGTATGCATCATACCCCAACTTGTATTACTCATCTCATGAAAGCCTATCCCACTGACAGAAATATTGCCTCTTTCTTGGGAATGCAGTTCCATGGGCTTCTTAAAGTCACACACAGACAGGCCTATCTGAAGTATATCTCCAATCATACTGAATGAAGTATATCTGTAATGACCATGGTTAAAAGAGTTCTCCTGTAGCACTGAGGCATGACAAACTGTCTTAAAATGTATGCATTATTTATTCCATAGGTTTGAGTCCTATCTTGTATAAGTAACTGTTTACAGTGTATAATTCCTCAAAAATGATGTCCCAAGTCATCCTGTTTAACCTTCCAAAGAACAACGCTTACAAGCTAAGCCATTAAGCATGTCAATGCTGAACTTTGGAAAAAGTATGAATAGGATGAGCATCACACATGACAAATCTCACTGCCATGTTTCACAACTTCATTGCTGTTTCATAAAATCCCTTCCTCTTTGTTTGTCAATGCCTCTCTGTGCTTTCCATCACACAAATTCATTTGGCATGGTCGTGAATCTTTGCACACTAGCTGTTCTATGCAAGATTGGCATTTGGCACCACTTCAGACATAGAGTTATTGCTTGACTCCTGCAAACACGGCTGCTGCGGGAGATGCTGGTACTAAATTTAAAGAACAGTGTTGGGGTGTTGAGGAGTCCAGGATTTTTGTGGCACTCCTCATGAAGCACTACAGCCATAGGCTGCTGCAAAGGAGGACTATACTAGATCTCAGTATAACACAGAGGCTTGGAACAGATTAGATAAGGCTGTTTTCAGTGCAACTGGCATCCCATGCACTAGACAGAATTGTCTTCACCAGTACAGTGATGTGAAACAGTGCAAGAAGGACCTGCTTAGCTTATAGGAGGATGAGTTTAGAATTGCAGACATCCCACAGTTGTGTAAGTATACTGACCCATGAGTATTAAATGATATAGAATGCAGGACATATCCCTCCACAAGTTGCAGCACTGACTCACAGCACTTCAGAGTCCCAACCTGTCAGTACTGCCTCCAAAACCCCTGCCCTTCCTGATCTACCTGTGTCTGGTATCCCTGCCCCAGCAGATGGTGCACTATTACCCTGCAGCAGCAGCAGTTGTAGTAGTAGTGGAGGTGGTGATTTTGTCAACTGGCAAGAGCTAAAATGGCTGGTACAGGGCATCATGGAAACGGGCCTCAGTGCCCGAATTTGCCATGTAGAAAAGGTGCTTAATCATATTGCCAAGATGATGCAACACTGAGCAATGTCACAGGAAAATGAGACAGGAGACAATGATGACAGTTCTGAGGGTGAGGACTACATTCTCACTTTTCTCAGGCTTGATTTGGTTTTGCCTCTGATGTCCCCTACCTATCCCCAATCATGGTGTCCCCCAGCCTTTTGTGTCTACCACTGTCCCTGTCTGTCTTTTATGTCCAGTATGTCTGTGTCTGTTTCCTCATCTACCCTACGTACCTTGACCCTAACATCCCAAAGTCCCTTGCCCAACATTCCTCTCTCTTTGAATGTATAAAAAATGGGCATCTGTCCCACCAAAAAAAAAAAAAAAATGAACCACACATAGCTTTCCACTTCACCTATGTGTCCTCTTGACACACTTG